>NC_058404.1:90875584-91041129 GCF_002201575.2 Neomonachus schauinslandi
TTTATTTATTTGACAGAGAGACACAGCGAGAGAGGGAACACAAGCAGAGGGAGTGGGAGAGGGAGAAGCAGGCTCCCCGCAGAGCAGGGAGCCCGATGCGGGACTCGATCCTGGGACTCCAGGATCATGACCTGAGCTGAAGGCAGTCGCTTAACCAACTGAGCCACCCAGGCGCCCCAGGAATAATTTGACTTTGGAAGAGAATTGAATCACTAGAAAAATTCATAACCAGGGAAATATAAAAAAAAAAAGGGTAGTTTTTTCTTCTGGATAATTACAACCATCTCTTGACAAGTCTTTCTGGGTCTGAATAATTTAAAATTCTTTTCATCTTTTCTTTCACAATTAACTTTTCAAAACCTTGATCACATAATTTCCCTTCTCAATAACTTCTTATGACTCACCATTGATTATAGAGTGAAGTCCACTAAAGACATTCCATGACCAACCTTTTGGGTTCTAATTCATTACATTCTTTTACCCACTAGAAAAGTGTTCAAAAATTGTTATTTCTCTGTATGTTGCTAGTAATGAAGTCTAACCATATCATAGAACAAACAACTCACTTACCCTATTTGTTTTTCAAGATATGTGTATGTGAAAAACACGTAGATTTTAAATCTTTTAAAATGTAAATTTAATTTTTAATATCCAAAGACTTACCATTTAAATTATGTCAATATTTATCAAAAAGGAGGTATCTTTGGAATCTAGAATATTTCAGTTTTATTGGCTTGTTATGATTAATCAAGCACATATACAGAAAATACTTAGTTGTAAATTTTCATATTAAAATAGCTCTTATTTAAAAATTTCATCTTAGGGGCACCTGGGTAGTTCAGTTGGTTAAGCATCTGACACTTGATTTTGGCTCAGGTCATGATCTCAGCGTCCTGGGATGGAGCCCCATGTCCAGCTATGCCCTCAGCGGGGAATCTGCTTAAAGATTTTCTTCCTCTCCCTCTGCCCCTCCCCCCCAAAAAATAAAACTTTAAAAATAAATAAATAAAAATTTCATCTTAGGAAATTTTCACTTGTTTTGAAATATAGCCATGCATGTTTCAAATGCTTAAAAAATCTATTTCAGGGTTCCAAATACTGGACTATTTTTATGAATAAATACTCTATTTGCCATAAACATATATTTTAAAATTGATGTGTGTATATCTCTGCAAATTGAAAATATCTTTTTTAATGTTTAAAAAGAAATGTTCCAGAATCTGACAATATTCGCATTTGATTTTAACTAACGATCTAAATTTTTACTCCTGTAGTTATTATCAGAATAATCCCATCACTGTGATTCATTGATAGAGACCTACTTAATCACATGGTTATATTAATAATTTTTGTTACACTTTATACCTTACTGATTTTAAGAGGTCAATATTTATCATTCTGTATCTTGTTGGGCAACACTTCTCTGAGTAAAGCTAAAATTTGAATTGATTTCTCAACTTTATTGGACATAAACACACTGGTAATGTATAACTGGTCATGCCTGTCTCCCATTTGCATTTACCTCTCAGTGTTTTTTGTTTCTGTTTTTTTTTTTGTTTGTTTGTTTTGTTTTGTTTTTCTGTACAATTTGCAAAAAAGAAACCTGAATTTGCTGTAGATATTGACAGGTTAGAAATCATCTAATAGATGTTCTAAAATGGTTGAGTTTTAAAGATGTCTGCACACCCTTATATGAGAGAAATGGTTGAAGGAATCAGAGAAGTTTGAACTCAGAAGAGAAAAAAGGAGATTTTTTTTTTTTTTTCAAATATTTGAGAACCAGGAATTTGGAATAGTGTTATATCTTTGATATGCTGTTACAGATGAACTGTAACCAAATAAGTGCCAACAGAATTGGGAGAGATATCTCAAGGAGGTGCTGAGTTGCAGAGAAACATAGTATGCCCCCCAAATGAGAGCTTCCCAAACTTTAATGTGCATAAAATTCACCTTTTCAGGGGCACCTTGGTGGCTCAGTTGGTTAAGCATCTGCCTTTGGCTCAGGTCATGATCCCAGGGTCCTGGGATCCAGCCCAGCTTTGGGCTCCTCAATCAGCAAGGAGTCTGCTTCTCCCTCTCCCTCTGTCCCTCCGCCTGCTCATGCTCTCTCTCTCATGCTCTCTGTCTCAAATAAATAAATAAATTATTAAAAAACAAATTCACCTGGTTGTCTTGTTAAAATGAGGACAGTGATTCAGTAGGGCTTGGGTGGGACCTGAGATTCTTATTTTTTTAAAAAAAGATTTTATTTATTTCTTCTGACAGTAGAGAGAGGGAACACAAGCAGGGGGAGTGGGAGAGGGAGAAGCAGGCCTCCCACTGAGCAGGGGCCCCATGCGGGGCTCGATCCCAGGACCCTGGGATCATGACCTGAGCTGAAGGCAGACGCCCAACGACTGAGCCACTCAGGCACCCTGAGATTCTTATTTTTTAACAAGTTCTTAGATGTTATAAATATTCCTATCCCAGAAAGAATATGAGTAGCAAGACATTAGATAACTACCAAAGAATTACCACCTATGTTCACCTGATGGTAGTCAGGGGCAGGAAAAGAGGTACTTACAGATTAGCACTCTTTTGATGTCTGCTCAGAAAGAAAGTTTGACTGAGGAGGATACCTGGAGAGCTTCTAGGGAAGCTTGAGGCTACCTAAAGAAATTCATAATCAGGAGAAACATAGGGCTTGTTTGATTCTGACTGGTGAGATTGCAGGAGAAACTAGGATTGGAGTTCATGAAGGTTATTTTGGGAATAAACTGAAATTGTAGTTTAACTTTGATGCTGATCCAAAGAAGCTAGATATCCAGGCAAATATAGAAAATTACAGTACCCAAAGCATCCGACTAAATCAAAAGAAATGTACCGGTGATCTTGGATAAAAGTCAGGTGGCATCTGTATTAGATGAAAAAAAAAAAGTGATCAGAAGACACCTCAGAGACAAAATGCACCTGATGACAAATGGCAGGATCTAAATTTTGGAGCATCTAACAAAATTAATTGATTTCTTTCCCCACAACTCATGCACATGGTATTTTGTTTGTTAAATGAATTGCATTTCTACTTGCCTTGATATTAGAACATATTTATTAAAGTCATAGGAATAGTAGAATTACAACCAATAGACAGAAAAAAAAGTAAATTCAGCTCCCTATAAGAAATTCCTTTCTTAAAACATAATGGGGGGCACCTGGGTGGCTCAGTCAGTTGGCAATCTGACTCTTGGTTTTGGCTCAGGTCATGATCTCAGGGTCATGGTCATGAGATGAAGCCCCACATGGAGCCCACAGTTGGGCTCCTCACTTAGTGGGAAATCTGCTAGAGATTGTCTCCCTCTACCCCTTCCTTGGGCTCAGGTCATGATCTCAGGGTCCTGGGATCTCTCTCTCTAAAATAAATAAATCTCTAAGGAAAAAAAAAACATAATAAGTGTGCTTAATAACAAAATGAACAAAAAAATCATAGTGGGTGGCTTTACATTATAGTATATACTGCAGTTTTCGAAAACCATGGAGCCACTCTACCCTTCATGAATATGACAGGGATTCCTGTTTTAAATTAAAAAAAAAAAAACAAACATGAATTTCAAAATTCTTTTTAAGTTACAATTTTATAATATTAAGTGAAAGTTATGCATTAAGATTTTTATCATTTTATGACACCCAACTGATTTCCACTCATGCACAGGATGATAGTTCATATAAAAACACCTTACATTGAGCATGTCACCCTTTTGTTTTGAAATTTCTAGTAATTCTCTTTCTGACACTAACAAATCATGTGTAAGGGAGGAAAAATAATTTCCCCTCTATTCTTCTAGGTTCTTGGCTCTTTGACTGATTAGTCAGATTTTTCCATGATTGGCTATTAAACCCACCTCTATACAAGTGATGTCCAGGGTGGAAAGCTAAATCTATCCCATCCCTCTTTCCTTGAGGCAGTAGATTTCCAAGATGGTAGTTACAATTACCCGGGGGAATTTTTTAAATATTGTAATTCTCAGGCTACATATCTAGAGATTCTGATTTTGTTGTTGTGGGATGGATGATGGTCATCAGTGGTTTTTAAAAAATCTCCAGGTGATTCTTATGGGCAGCCAAGGAGGCTAATTACTACTCTAAAAAGCTTGAGAAACAGTTGGGATTTTTTGCTCCATACCTCATTTATGAGCTTCTTAGCTAAGGTAGTGACTTATTGCATCATTACATCATTTTGTTTATTTTGAAGATTATTTTGCTTCATCCTATATAAGAAAAATAAAATATATTTTAAAGAAAATCATATAACATGCTTGGGAACTATTGGCTGGCATAGGACTTATCTTAACAACTTCTATTTAGTTGAAAAGGTGTCTGTCAAATTATATGCAGAAGTCTGGATACTTCAAGACATCTTAGGTACAGAAGGATGGCAGGAACAATACAGTTTTTTGGGTTTTTTTTAAGATTTTATTTATTTATTTGAGAGAGAGAGAGAGAGAGTGAGTGCTGGAGGAGGCTCAGAGGGGAGGAAGAGGGACAAGGAGACTCTGGACTGAGCATGGAGCCCAATGTGGGGCTTGATTCCAGGACCCTGAGATCATGACTGGAGCCAAAACCAAGAGTCAAATGCTTAACCAACTGAGCTACCTAGGCGCCCCCGGAACAACAGTTTTTTAAGTGAAATTAGATTCATGTAGGCTGGATTATTTAAAACAATTTAAACTCAGCTTTTGAGGGTGGATTATTTTTAATTCAATAAAATGGAAAAAAGCTAGTCTGGGTGATGTGGGAAATAAGTCAAAAATAATAATAATAATAATTTCCTTACTGCCTGCAGCCCATTGACAAGTCCTTGAAACGGTAAAGTGATCTTCCTGTGGGAGCTCTGTTGCCTTGATGTTGACACTTTGCTGATGGGCAAAAGGCAGTCTTAGCTTAACATTATCCTGGCCCCCTGCCAGGGTCTTATAAGTCTACTTGAACATATAAACATTCCTTTGGAAACTTCCTTTATCTCTACCCCCCAAGATACATGTTAGGAATCATCTTCCAAGCATATGGCCCACTGATACACATCCAAAGGGTCTCATGACTGAGTTTTTACTAAACTGTAATAAATGACTTTTTCCTGAGATGTGGTATATATATACAATGGAATATTATGCAGCCATCAAAAGGAATGAGTTTTTTTTTTTTTATAAGATTTTTATTTATTTGACAGAGAAACACACCATGAGAGAGGGAACACAAGCAGGGGGAGTGGGAGAGGGAGAAGCAGGCTTCTCGCTGAGCAGGGAGCCCGATGCAGGGCTCGATCCCAGGACCCCAGGATCACAACCCGAGCCGAAGGCAGATGCTTAACGACTGAGCCACCCAGGTGCCCCAAAAGGAATGAGATCTTGCCATTTGCAACAATGTGGATGGAACTGGAGGGTGTTATGCTGAGCGAAATAAGTCAATCAGAGAAAGACATGTATCATATGACCTCACTGATATGAGGAATTCTTAATCTCAGGAAATCAACTGAGGGTTGCTGTAGTGGTGGGGGCTGGGAGGGATAGGGTGGCTGGGTGATAGACACTGGGGAGGGTATGTGCTATGGTGAGTGCTGTGAATTGTGAAAGACTGTTGAATCACAGATCTGTACCTCTGAAACAAATAATGCAATATATGTTAAGAAAAAAAAAAAAGAAGAAGAAGATAGCAGGAGGGGAAGAATGAAGGGGGGGAAATCGGAGGGGGAGACGAACCATGAAAGACAATGGACTCTGAAAAACAAACTGAGGGTTCTAGAGGGGTGGGAGGTGGGGGATGGATTAGCCTGGTGATGGGTATTAAAGAGGGTACGTTCTGCATGGAGCACTGGGTGTTATGCGCAAACAATGAATCATGGAACACTACATCAAAAACTAATGATGTAATGTATGGTGATTAACATAACAATAAAAAATTTAAAAAATGCCTTTTTCCTAATAATAGCTAGCTCCCTCCGGGTCCTGGAAACCTAGGTTCCAAAATTCCTTAGAGACTTACCCTACCCTTAACCTTCTCCCAACTTGAAAATATATAATGAGCCACTCCTCATGACCCCAGTGCGGCTCTCTCTGCCCACGGGTCCTGTGTCCGTGCTTTAATAAAACCACCTTTTTGCACCAAAGGTGTCTCAAGAATTCCTTCTTGGCCGTCAGCTCCAAACTCCAACATTTTCATGGGTATCAAATGTTGACATATTCTAAGTTAAAGCATGGATTGAATGAAGCACACATTTTTGTATGTAACTTAAATGCGAATTGAAGGGAAAATCTATTTTTAGCTATGATAGAAGCCTTACCGCATATTTATTTGGAACAGGATTTATTGGCCTTGTTTCATATTTTATCCACACACATCCTGAATAAATGACACTATTGCAATTCCATCAATCAATCTAAATACTCAAATAACTGAAAGCTGTCACAAAAGAAGCTATTGCTGCTTTTCCTTTTCCTGATTGTTTGGTTGCTAATTCCCAGAGTTTTATATAAAAAAAAAAATGTTGCTTATAATCTGAATTGACAGTTTGGGGCTTCCTGAGAGTTTTGGGGGGTTTTGTTTGTTTGTTTGTTTGTTTTAGAAAAGTAGAAAGTAGAGAGGATTCCTTTCCTCTTTACAATTTTCCAACTTTTCCTGTTCAAGTAATATACCCATGACAACTTCAAATAAACCCAAGGAAAAAGCTTATTGAAAATAAAAAGTCACTGGGGCGCCTGGGTGTCTCAGTCAGTTAAGCGTCTGCCTTCAGCTGAGGTCGTGATCCCAGGGTCCTGGGATGGAGCCCCGCATCAGGCTCCCCGCTCGGTGGGGAGTCTGCTTCTCCCTCTCTCTCTGCCTGCTGCTCTGCCTACTTGTGTTCTCTCTCTCTGTCAAATAAATAAATAAAATCTTTAAAAAAAAGAAAATAAAAAATCATCACTAAGAATTTGTGATGTTTGGAGGCAAAATGTTGGGCAAGATTTTTCTCTTGCAAAGGAAAAACTTCTGGTCTGAACTGTGCTAATTGCCTAAGGTCAAAATCTCAGTAGGGTCAAACCTGAGTTTACTTTAAATGCAATACTTTGGTACTGAAGTTTACTACAATGCAATACTTCAAAATGAAATATGGATATAACATATTAGAAGCACAGTATTCGGCCTTTAAGTTAAATACTCTGCCCCTTTTATACCTGGACCCCCGATTTTGGATACCAGGAACATATTAACAAATAAGCAGGAATATTAACATAGTTAGCAATGTGACTAATCATGATATTACAAATTTACTTATATAGGTCTTTATACTTGCAAAATACAGAGATTCCAGAGCTGATTCAATGCTGGCTATTAGTTTTTTAATGTTTCCTTCCAACAACTTTGTTTTTGACAGGATATTTTTCCTTAGACTGCCAAAAGTTTTAAAAAAAAGGGGGGGGGGGTGTACCACTAAGACTGATCTGATCTTTTATGTCTTCATTTTGGTTATAAATAAACTCCCGATTTAGGCTCTATACATATGTTTATTCTTTCCTTAAGTGATTATTTGCTGGAATTTAGATAGTGCACAGAGTAAGCCTTTTTTCCAAAATTGTAAAGGACTTTCCTTCAGAGAACAATTTCAACTCTATCTTTTTGATCTGACATTATTATTTATTATTATTATTATTATTTAGAGATAGAGCGCTCCTAGGAGGGGCTGGGAGGGGCAGAGAGAAAATCTTAAGCCAGCTCCAAACCCAGCACAGAGCCCCGATGCGGGGCTTGATCTCATAACCCTGAGATCCTGACCTGAGCTGAAATCAAGAGTTGAACACTTAACCGAATGAGCCACCCAGGCACCCCCTGATTTGGCATGCTAATAAGCAGTGTCATATTTAGCTTTGTTTCCTGGAAATAGTTCACCTTTAATTGGCCAACTAAATGAGATGAGATGCTCAGCATGGTACAATCCAGGATAAAATTTGATCTATGTTTGAAGGTACATTTAGAAATAGTAAAAATACTCCTGCTTCTACTTTTTTAGCCCTTTCACAAAAATAGAATAAGTACATATACATCTAAGCTGCATTATGATATTCATGCATTCAGTAATACATTGATTATCTTCCAAAAATGGCACTTTAGTGGTGGTTACTAAATGACTGAAATCAACCTGTCCTTGTAACACAGGAGATCCAAACAAAATGCAAGGGTTTTGGTTAATCAAATTTCAAATTTAAATAAAGTAAATACTGTGCTATTTCCTTTCTGAATGTTGGTGAGTGTGCACTGGACACTTAACAAGTTTTTTAAATTTATAAAAATTCAATTGTCAGAGAATGTGCTGCTTCGATCTTAATTCAATCAGCTTGAATTTGTATTGAAAAGGAAGAGATGGGCTGTAATTAGAAAGTTGTTTGATGCCGTTAAATCAATTCAGGTGCTGATGTTTGGAGTTCCAGCTGCATTGTCAAAATGTAGTGTCTGCCTCTTGAATTTTCCAAAGCAGTAAGGGAGATCTCTGAAGGACAACAAAGGAATAGGAAAGTAGCAAGTGTGCTGCTGCTGAAACGAATGCAAATGGACCTCCATTCATTTCATTCACAGCAATCTGTCACCTTTTAGTTTCTCTTTCCAGATAGAAATAGGGGATAATGCTGGAAATAGTAATGCATAAGTGGATAGGGCCTGACCATTAAAATGTTTACCATTTCCAGAATGATGCCTGCAGATGTTACAAAATTGAAACTGGATAGGTGTTAGAATTGCTGCCGGTTTCTATTCATTTGAATGGCAGCAACACAGAACTCTGTCTTACAGTTTCCTGTGGAGGGGCAATCGATTACCTTTTTTTTCCTTATCTGGGATCAAATAGTATTTTTGTGAGGATGACATCCCTGTGCTAAGCAGCAATAGAACCAATACTATGAGGTTTGAATGTCAAGCTTATTTCCAAATTCAACTCCTTTACAATTGTTGCATTGACTTAGAAATTGAAATCCCCGTTATGTAATTGATTTTTTAATGTTTTGAATAGGAAATTTTTCCCTCAAATTAAGCATTGAAAAGACTCATAGGAAATAAAATGTAGCAGAAGTGAAAAATAGGTGGTTTTGCATCATTAGAATTCTTGAAAGATTGTATGGATGTCAAATAACCAATATGATATTTACATACTATTCTGTGCAAGTAATTTTATCAGCAGTTTTTCGTAAATTAGCAAAATTAAGCACAGAAAGGTTAAGTATTTTTTTCCCCAAAATTCACACACTTGGGTGGCTTGAGATTACAAAACAGTGGTTTTTTTGGAGACAACAGTTTACCTGGCTTTGAATGTTGCACTTAACATCAAGCCCAAATAAAATAGTCATATTTGTTTTAGAAAGATTTTTTTTTTCCTGTAATAAAAGATGGAGTTCAGTAGGGAAAAAAAAAAAAAAAGTACAGAATACTATTCTCGGGCTATTTTAAAATATTATAGAATATTATGTCCAGGAAACAACTGTTATTGACTCATTTGCAGAGGAAGAACAGATTGTGTATAAATGGCTTCCCTGTTTCTCTCCAGCCCCCCTTTAGAGCAAATTCCAGAAAGGTTGCTTATACTTGCTGGTTTCATTTTTCCTTTTCTTCTTTTTTAAACCCACTTGAATCAGGCTTTTATCCCTAAACATATGTAAATATTCTTGGCAGGGTTATCAAAAAGCTCCACACTGCCAACTCCAGTGATGAGTTTTCAGTTCTCATTGTATTTGAGTTAGCAGTATTTGACTCAGTGGATCACTCTTTCCTTATTCCAACATTTCTTCTCTTGGCCTTTGTGACCTGGCAACCTCCTGGGTTTCCTCCAATCACAACAACCCTCTTTTCTCATTCTCCAGTTTCTCTCAGTTCCCCATCCTCTAGGAAGTTGAGTGGTCTGAGACAATTCCTATCTCCATGTTCTTCTTAGTGGTCCTCTTTCATAACTCAACATTAATGACACCTCAATGTTTCCTAAAATCTTGGTATCTCCCACTAACTCCAGAGTTAGTTCTAAATTCCATTTGGAGTTCTAAATAGGCAACTCCAACTTAACATGTTTGAAATCCAAACCCAAATCTTAATTTCTCCCTCCTTCCCACCAAACTTGACGCTGTCTTCCGCGTCACAATTGAGGGCAACACCATCCTTCTAGACATCCACTCTCTAAACTGGGAATCATCCCCTCCTTCTCTTTTCCTCTCTGTCATCTCAGCAAATCATACTCATTTTATGCCTGCCCGTAAATTTCTGTAATAAACAGTACATTATATATATAAAATGGTGCTAGTGCTATGTGACCATGCATATTATCTTGACACTAAGCAAATGTATTTAAAGTTAAATGCAAGTCCCCTGGCTAACCCTTCCAATTAGACTGCCATTCTTAAACCTTCTTTATAAATAGTATGGAACATGTCAGACTGCTACAAGTATTCAGAGCCTCAAAGTTTAATGAACACACATAATTTCTAGGTCTGGATAACACCATTTAGGATCATTAAGTGCATTGCTGAACATCTTCCTATCAGGCAGAAAGCTTAAAAAGAGATAGAACTATCTGTTACTTTCATCAAGATTGCTGATGACATACCAAGATAGCAAGTCCAAACTAGCTTTTTGGTTAGGAACAATGATACAAAGAGAAACAACAGAATCAAATGGAAATAAAAGTAGTCATGGTCAGACAGGTTAAGAGGGAAAAATAACATGGGACACAAAACCTCTTAGAATGTAAGCTCTATCAGTTTTCTGCTTTATCTAGAGGTCTAAGAAGGATGCCAGGCACTTGATGGGCATCCAAGTATTTGCTGAATGAATAAATGTTGCAGTGACCTTTTCCAACCCCTGAGTATGCATTTTTACATTTGTTCCAGATTCATTTAGAGGAGCTGAGACAAGAAGCAGAATCCCAACCTGAATTATGAGTATATAATCTAAAGGGGGACATTTTTAGAAAGTCGATTCTTTCTTTTATTCTTCTTATTCTATTCCGATGTATTTGATTGGTCTGAAAAGTGTAAAATATTGCAAAAATGTTTTCCATTTTGTATTTGTAAGTTATTTGAAAAATATAGCAGCTTGAGAATAAAATCCTTTTTTTTCCTTTTCTTTCTCAAGTCTGATGTTCAGCTGTTTAGTGCATGCAACATGAGTTTCTTATGAGTCTTCTTTCATATCATCTTTTAATCTTAAAAAGTATGTCAAGAATCTTCAAGGTTTTAATTTTAAAGTGTCTTCAAACATCATACACAAACTGAATATGAGCACTTCCTTGACTAATAGGCAACAATTGCCAAGGGGTATTTTTTTTTTTTCCTTGAAAACTGCTTCTGTAGGTTTGGGCAGGTAATCAGATTCTGGTAAGCATTTTCTTCTCAACTAAAAATAATAAAACAATTACAATACATACTACTTGCCTCCAGATTGCTCCCATTGAACAGGATGAGGTGATTTTTCCGCCATCTGATGTTTTAAGCATCCACGGATAATTGCTCCATAGTCTTATATTTAAATGATCTTTAGAAGATAACACTTTCTAAATCTCCTTTCCAGAATGTTATGCAAGTAGCATTTTTACATAATCTGCATAAGAATATAGAGCCTCACTAAAAGTTGCTGGATACCAAATGTGATGTAAAATGTGTTATTAAAATGTAAGCTCAATTTGGCAAAAATATATTTCATATCTTTTCTTATGGCTTGGCATTTATTTCCTTAGTTTCTAAAAACCTGTTTTCCTAGAGGCTAATTAGGGTCCTTACTCAGAGATATAAGGAAGCATATGAGATGTTTACCAAAAAGTGCCTTAACGACCTCAGGGAAACATTGCAAGTATCTTCGTAGAGTTGATAGAGATATTACTTTGGAAGATGGTGTATATTCTCTTTTTATTCTCTGATTTAATAACGAGTAATTGGAAATGTGTGATACCAAGAATGAGGCTTATTATTTGAAAATGAGGTGATAATTGTGTGGAAGTAATGTGTAGGCTACCATGTATTTTTGGGAATGATTTGCCCACTGTAGTTTGACCCTTGAATCTGCTTATCTTTATTTAATTGAAAGTTTGAAATTTAAGCTTATGTTGATCTTAAGGCAGAAGTGGTTATCAATCAAAGTAAAAGCTTTACAAAATAAATTTGATTTTTTCTACTTCCAAATAAAACCTCAATTGTCCTTCCATACATTACTGTGAGAACCTCACTTCTATGTTTACCCTTCAATCCACTTCGATCTTCTACCTTACTCTGAAGATACTTATTTTTTTCAAATTATTTTATTGTATTTGATACTGAGAAGGTAATAAAATCAATAAAATTTGAATAACTCATTTATTTATTCAAAAAGTGTATTGAGTACTGTTGGGGAGCACGAATTCTTATCCCCTTCATAGGTCCTTCTAGCCAGACTGAGAATCAAATTGCCATGAGACAGAAGAACAGAAAAAAAAAATTTCATAGTGTACATTTGGCAAGTCCACACAGACATGGGAATTCCAAAGACAGTCAGACAAAATGAAGTATACACGTCTTTCTAAAGTAAGGAGAAGGCAGTGGGGTTCTGGGACTTCAGAGGAAAGGAATGAACTTCACAGGGTGATAAGAAGAATAGATGTTTGGTAATTAGATGTTTGCTCTGCCATATAGATGGATGACCCAGATAAAATTTATCTCTGCCAATAACCCTTATTCTGGGAAAGACCCCCAATTGGGATTCTTCTATGTAGTTAAGGGAGGGGCAGAAGTTTCTCTTGAACCCACAGGGTCTCAATTGTCTTTAGCTGCCTGCACCCTATTCTGTAAAGAAAAGCTTTAGGCCCTGGGGCTACAATAATAAACAGTACTGTCCAAATCCCTAGCTTCATGGGGCTAATAATAACTATTGTAAAATAATGTCAATTAATGATGAATACATTAAAGAAAAATAAGTAGAGTAAAATAATAAGGAGTGGCTAGGAATGTTGTCTTAGGGTGATCTGGCAGAAGTCTCTTTGGGGAGGGAGTGACATTTTAGCAGAATCTTCATTGAAGCTTGGGAGCTAGCCAAGGGTATATCTGGGGGAAGAAAATGTCCCCTAGAGGAAAGAGTAAATGTAAAAATCTTGAGATGGGAGTATGCTTAGGTTTTTAAGAAGAGTCAGTGAAGTTGCAGGAGAGATAAAAATGGGAGGCGGTTGGGACACCTGGGTAGCTCAGTTGGTTAAGTGTCTGCCTTGGCTCAGGCCATGATCTCAGGGTTCTGGGATTGAGCCTTACATCAGGCTCCCTGCTCAGCAGGGAGCCTGCTCACCCCCTCCTTCTGCCCCTCCCCCCCCCCCCCAGCTTGCATGCGTGCTCTCTTTCTCTCAGAAAAAAAAATAAAATCTTAAAAAAAAAAAAAAAAAGGAGGCGGTAGACAATGAGCCAAACATATAATGCTTTTGTGGCCTAGGATTTTGTAAGGATTTGAATGCTGTTAGCTTTAGAGGGATTTTAGAAATGGAAGAATATTATCTCAACTTTGAAATCCAAAGATTTGGGGTGCCTGGCTGGCTCAGTCTGCAGAACATGTGACTCTTGATCTTGGGGTTGTGAGTTCGATTCCCAGGTTGGGTGTAGAGATTACTTCAAAAAAAAAAAATCTTGAAAATCACTGATTTGCTGCTTCCCAAATACAGCCGGCTTATTTATTGCTATAACACTTTTCCAACCTCTTCTGGACTAAGCGTAGCCTTTTTTCAACTCTACATATAACACAGAGATAGGCACAATGATGATGATGATTTGCTGAAAATGTTATATAAGAAGGTAAGGCAAATAAGATAAAATTAACTTTGAATGGGTGACTCATGGAAAGTGAGAATCTACAAAGATGATGAAGAACTGGCTTAGAAGTTGGTGATTTGGATATCAAAGTTATTGTGGGCCAAGGATGCAATATGAGACCACTATCAGTAGGTATAGAGAATATATGCATTGGAGTTATTAAAGAGAATCTGAAGTATATTACAAATTTTAAGACTTCTAACAAAAATTGATTCTAATCTAACAGTGACAAAACAGAAATTGTTAGGAATGTTCCACCAGCAGGAGCTCTGAGATAGAGACTTTTATAGCAAAAGGGTGGAAGCAAAGTAAGAAAATGGTTGATTGGCCTACAGCTTAAAGCCTTGTTAGCTGTTTGTGATTAGTTCTCCTTAGGTTTTAGTTTTCTAACCTTGAAGTTTTCATAGGCTTAGGTTTTAGTTTGCTTATATAGAATACCATGACATCAAAGCCTCCTTGTTTAATTAATTTAACAAGTTAATAATCTATTTCATCTTCTATCTATTATCTGAACATCATTGTTTTATTTTCATGTTATTTTGTGCCAGAAGAATTTTACAAGATCATGGAAATAAATAGGTATAAAGATAAACATGCAGATAACATATTATTATGAATATTTCAAAGTTTCTTCCAATCTATGGCCACTGTATGATAGTAGAATGAGTACTTCACTTTATGAAATGGCTTTTCGCAGCGTAACAGAGAACTGTTAAGTCTCTTATACATTGAGAACAATATCGTCAGATGGAAGACATCTGGAGTATATTATCAATCTCTATATTACAGATCTCTCTTAAAATCTGAAGGTAATTAGGCAAAGAAGATAAAGAAGTAAAAACATGTTTATTGAAATAAGTTTACCAAGAATATGGATAAAATTGGTAGAACAATCTGTTCTGGAAAAAAAAAAAGTGTTACCTTGAAATAACAAACGTTAAGAGGTTGTGAATTTTAATGGACTTTTCTTAAATAATGGCTGGTGATTCTAATGCAAAATGCTAACTTCATTTTTCATATATAATTCCCCTGTTTTACCTAGCAGTTTTTGTTTGTTTTTTAAAGGTTCACAATTTTTTGTATCCAGGAAATAAAGGAATCTACAGAAGTAAATTAGTGTTCTATTTTCTCATTAAGAAATGTATATTTCATATTTTCCTAATGAGATTAGGAAATCTCATTAGATTGTCTTCTTGGATATTACTTCAGGATATGCCACTTTAATTTACAGGTAACATTTTTTTTTAAGAAAAATACTGCCTTTAATATCATTTTATTAATAGCAATTTATTTGTTAAATGCTGTGTATTTTTCAGTGATAAAAACATGTCTTTTAGTAATTTGGCAAATGGTAAAAAAATTTGTTATTTTAAGCATAAGGTTGACATATATATTCCTTAGGCTAAGAAAACTATAATGATGTGTTTCTATAGCTGAGTAAAATTTTTTTTTTTTTTTTTTTTTTTTAAGATTTTATTTATTTATTTGAGAGAGAGAGAATGAGAGAGAGCACATGAGAGGGGGGAGGGTCAGAGGGAGAAGCAGACTCCCTGCTGAGCAGGGAGCCCGATGCGGGACTCGATCCAGGGACTCCAGGATCATGACCTGAGCCGAAGGCAGCCGCTTAACCAACTGAGCCACCCAGGCGCCCTATAGCTGAGTAAAATTTAATCAATGCTTTTTAAACTAATTTAAAACCATCACTTCAACTAAAGTGCTTTGTACCTCCAGTTACTATATTATATTACTTTGCAGTGCAAGTGAATTTATTGCTCAAAAAAAAAAAAAAGGTATAAAATGGATGTTTACAGCCATAGTATCTTTACAGGTAAAGGTAAAACCAAACAAAATATTCAACAAACAGAGTTTTGATATCAGAGCTTGTTTTACACCCTGTAAGTCTGAGTCTATCTGTGTTATAGAACTGAATCCCCCTTCACTGCATGGGGTGGGGGAGGTACAAGTGTTGGGTCTGTTCATGAGTTTAGGATGGCTTTAATAAGAACATGGAAAAATTTAACTAGTACAGATATAGAAAAAGAAAATATGATACTGAGGCACCTGGGTGGGTCAGTGGTTAAGTGTCTGCCTTTTCCACAGGTCATGATCTTGGGGTCCTGGGATGGAACTCCCTCAATGGTGAGGTGATGACTGGCACCCTGATTAGCAAGGAGTTTGCTTCTCCCTCTCCCTCTGCCTCTACCACCCCCCTCCACCACCACTCCCCAGCCCCCACGTGCATGTGCATGCATGCGCTTTCTCTCTCTCTTTCAAATAAATAAAATGTTTGAAAAAAAGAAAAAAAATTAGTTAAAAAAAAGGAAGATATTTATAACATTTCTTCAAGCTTCATAATGCATCAAATTTGTTATTGTATAACTATGTTTCCCAAAATTTATTACCAGTAAAATCATTAAAATCAAAATAACATGTGCACTAGTGTCTGGAGTGAAACAGAAGCTATTTTTTAGGGATGGAATTCCAAGACATAATATGCACAGTGACAAATTGAAAGATGAAAGGAAAGCAGCTGGAATCCATGGGCCAGGTTGCAAAAATTTAAAAAAATACAAATGTAGTAGGAGGAGCAAGATGGTGGAGGAATAGGAGACTTAAATTTCATCTGGTCCCAGGAATTCAGCTAGATAGGGAGCAAACCATTCTGAACACCTACAAACTCAACAGGAGATCAAAGACAAGAATAGCAACAACTCTCTGAACAGAAAAGCGACTACTTTCTGGAAGGTAGGACGTGCGAAGAAGTGAATCTGAGGTGATATTCCAGAAGATAGACGGTGGAGGGAGGGAGCCTCTCTCAGCCACTACTGGTAAGTGATAGAGAGTGGAGCACAAAACTGGAACTTCTAGAAGTCTGCTCAACTGCCAGACGTTGCTCCAGTGGCTAAGCAGGGGGTGGAAACCTCACTGGGACAGTGTGGTCTTAGGACGCTCGGGGTCACAGAAAGACTGGGGCTGCCTGAGTGTGGCAGAGCTCCCAGGTATCAGAGCGGGAAATCTGGCTACAGAGATGGAGCTGAGGAGTAGGCTCTCAGCTCAGGGTTGCCATAAACCATGATCCGCGGAACAGTCGGGTCACTGATCTTCCAGCAGGGACCCAACAAGTGGCAGATCTGAGGAGACTCCTCTTCCTCCTCCAGGAGGATCAGCATGGGAGCTCACCACAGGGATCTGCTGGGTTTGGAGACTCCACACGGGGTTGTGAGCCAGAGATAGAAACACTCAGTCACAGGCCAGGTGATCAGGGAGTGCAGCCAGAGACCAGGGAGAGAGGAGTAATTCACTGCTTTTCTCTGGGGGCTCACTGAGGAGTAGGGCCCCAAGTTCTCATCTCCTCTGGGGCAGAGATTGGGAGGCCGCCATTTTCACTCTCGTCCTCCAAAGCTGTACAGAAAGCTTGCAGGCAACAAAAGCTCCTGAGAGCAAACCCAAGCAGATTACTTAGCCTGGCCCCTGGCAGAGGCAGGGCAATTCCACCCCTGGCAAATACATCTGAGAACCACGGCAACAGGCCCCTCCCCCAGAAGATCATCAAGAAGATCCAGCCAAGAACAAGTTTACCGATCAATGAGAACAGCAGAACTCCAGCGCTAGGGGAATACTGCACATAGAATCCATGGCTTTTTTACCATGATTCTTTAGTCTTTCAAAGTTAATTTTTTTAATTTTCTTTTTCTATTTTTTTAATATTTATTTTTCCCTTTTTCAGCTGACATCTGATCAATCCCTTTTTTAAAAATCTTTTTTATTTTTCATTTTTAGAGTCATATTCTATCCCTACATAGTAGTAAACCTTATTTTTGGTATATATATAAGTTGTTCTCTCTTTAAAATTTTGGGATACAGTTGTTTCTAACAGATGAAAATATACCCTAAATCTCTAGGGTCTATACTGGAACGAATCTTTGTTCCAGTCTCCTGCCTGATCGCATTCTCTCCCTTTTTTTTTCTCTTCTTTCTTTTTTCAACCAACTTCTTATATCAATTCCTTTTATAAAATCTTCTTTAATTTTCATCTTTACAGTCATATTCCATCCCTTCATCGTATTTACCCTTATTTTTGTACATATATAAGTTTTTCTTTCTTTTAAAATTTTGGGAGTCACTTTCCTCTAACAGACCAAAATATGTCCTAAATCTAGTGTGCGGCACTGATCTAGGCACCAGCCTGATCATATTTGATCATATTCTTTTTTCTTTTCTTTTTTTTTTTTTTTGTCTCTTTTCTTTCTTTCCCTTTCTTTTCCCCTGGTTTCAGGTCTCTTCTGATTTTTTTAGTGTATATTTTTCTGGGGACATTGGTACCCTGTTAGCATTTTGTTCTCTCATTCATCTGTTCTCCTCTGGACAAAAAGACAAGATGGAGAATATCACCTCAAAAAAGAGAACAAGAGGTGGTACCAACAATAAGGACATTAGGAAGATGTCAGAACTAGAGTTCAGAATGATGATTATAAAGATACTAGTTGGGCTGGAAAAAAGGCATGGAAGATACTAGAGAAACCCTTTCTGGAGAAATAAAAGAACTAAAATCTAACCAAGTTGAAATCAAAGAGGCTATTAATGAGGTGCAATAAAAAATGGAGGCTATGTTAGGAAAAATGAAGCAGAAGAGAGAATTAGTGATGTAAAAGACTAAATGATGGAGAATAAAGAAGCTGTGAAAAAGAGAGGTAGACAGCTACTGGATCACGAGGGCAGAATTCGAGAGATAAGTGATACCATAAGATGAAACAATATTAAAATAATTGGGATCCCAGAAGATGAAGAAAGAGAGAGAGGGGCAGAGGGTATATTGGAGCAATTATAGCAGAGAACTTGCCTAATTTGGGGAAGGAAACAGACATCAAAATCCAAGAGGCACAGAGAACTCTTCTCAAAATCAATAAAAATAGGTCAACACCCCAACATCTAATAGGAAAACTTAAGAGTCTCAGAGACAAAGAGAAAATCCTGAAAGCAGATTGGGACAAGAGGTCTGTAACCTACAATAGTAGAAACATTACATTGGCAGCAGACATATCCACAGAGACCTGGCAGGCCAGAAAGGACTGGTATGATCTATTCAGAGCACTAAATGAGAAAAATATGCAGCCAAGAATACTATATCCAGCTAGGCTGTCATTGAAAATAGTAGGAGGGGTAAAAAGCTTCCAGGACAAACAAAAACTAAAGGAATCTGCAAACACAAAACAAGTCCTACAAGAAATATTGAAAGGGGTCTTCTAAGCAAAGAGAGAGCCTAAAAGCAACATAGACCAGAAAGGAAAAGAGACAATATACAGTAACAGTCACCTTACAGGCAATACAATGGCACTAAATTCCTATGTTTCAATTGTTACCCTGAATGTAAATGGGTTAAATGCCCCCAATTAAAAGACACAGGCTAACAGATTGGATTTAAAAACAAGACCCATTGATATGCTGTCTGCAAGACGCTCATTGTAGACCCAAAGACAACTCCGAATTGAAAGTGAGGGGGTCGAAAACAATTTACCATGCTAATGGATACCAAAAGAAAGCGGGGGGGGGGGGCGCCTGGGTGGCTCAGTTGGTTAAGCGACTGCCTTCGGCTCAGGTCATGATCCTGGAGTCCCTGGATCGAGTGCCGCATCGGGCTCCCTGCTTGGCAGGGAGTCTGCTTCTCCCTCTCCCACTCCCCCTGCTTGTGTTCCCTCTCTCGCTGTGTCTTTCTCTGTCAAATAAATAAATAAAATCTTTAAGAAAAAAAAAAGAAAGCGGGGGTGGCAATCCTCATATCAGACAAATTAGATTTTAAACCAAAGACTATAATAAGAGTAGAGGAAAGACACTACATCATACTTAAAGGGTCTATCCAACAAGATCTAACAATTTTAAATATCTATGCCCCTAACATGGGAGTAGCCAATTATATACGCTAATTAATAACAAAAGCAAAGAAATGCATCAAAAACAATACAATACTAGTAGGGGACTTTAACACCCCCTTCACTGAAATGGACAGATCATCTAAGCAAAAATCAGCAAGGAAATAAAGACTTTAAATGACACACTGGACCAAATGGATTTCACAGATATATTCAGAACATTCCATCCCAAAGCAACAGAATACACATTCTTCTCAAGTACCCATGGAACATTCTCCAGAATAGATCTCATCCTAGGTCGCAAATCAGGTCTCAACCAGTACCAAAAGATTGGGATCATTCCCTGCATATTTTTGGACCACAGTGCTTTGAAACTAGAACTCAATCACAAGAGGAAAGTCAGAAATAACTCAAATACATGGAGCTAAAAACATCCTACTAAAGAATGAATGGGTCAACCAGAAAATTAAAGAAGAATTAAAAAAAATTTCATGGAAACAAATGAAAATGAAAACATAGCTGTTCAAAATCTGTGGAATGCAGCAAAGGCAGTCCTAAGAGGAAAGTATATAGCAATACAAGTCTTTCTCAAGAAACAAGAAAGGTCTCAGATACAAAAACTAACACTACACCTAAAGGAGCCTGAGAAAGAACAGCAGAAAAGCTTAAACCCAGCAAGAGAAGAGATATAATAAAGATCAGAGCAGAAATCAAAGAAATAGAAACCAAAAGAACAGTAGAACAGATCAGTGAAACTAGGAGCTGGTTCTTTGAAAGAATTAACAAGATTGATAAACCCCTGGCCAGACTTATCAAAAAGAAAAGAGAAATGACACAAATAAATAAAATCATGAATGAAAGAAGAGAGATCACCACCAACACCAAAGAAATACAATTATAAGAACATATGAGCAACTATATGTCAGCAAATTAGATAATCTGGAAGAGATGGATGCATTTCTAGAGATCTATAAACTACCAAAACTGAACCAGGAAGAAGTAGAAAACATGAACAGACCTATAACCACTAAGGAAATTGAAGCAGTGATCAAAAATCTCCCAACAAACAAGAGCCCAGGGCCAAATGGCTTCCCAGGGGAATTCTACCAAACATTTAAAGAAGAATTAATATCTATTCTTCTGAAATTGTTCCAAAAAATAGAAATGGAAGGAAAACTTCCAAACTCATTTTATGAGGCCAGCATTACCTTGATCCCCAAATCAGACAAAGACCCCATCAAAAAGGAGAATTATAGACCAATATTCCTGATGAACATGGATGCAAAAATTCTCACCAAAATACTAGCCAATAGGATCCAACAGTACATTAAAAGGATTATTCACCACGACAAAGTGGTATTTATCCCTGACCTGCAAGGTTTGTTCAACATCTGCAAATCAATCAATGTGATACAATACATTAATAAAAGAAATAACGAGAACGATATGATCCTCTCAATAGGTGCAGAAAAAGCATTTAACAAAGTATAGCATTCTTTCTTGATCAAAACTCTTCAGAGTATAGGGATAGCAGGTACATACCTCAATATCATAAAAACCATCTATGAAAAACGCACAGTGAATATCATTCTCAATGGGGAAAAATTGAGGGCTTTCCCCCTAAGGTCAGGAACATGGCAGGGATGTCCACCATCACCACTGCTATTCAACATAGTACTAGAAGTCCTAGCCACAGCAATCAGACAACAAAAAGAAATAAAATGCATCCGAATTGGCAAAGAAGAAGTCAAACTCTCACTCTTTACAGATGATATGATACTTTAAGTGGAAAACCCAAAAGACTCCACCCCAAAACTGCTAGAACGCATACAGGAATTCAGTAAAGTGGCAGAATATAAAATCAATGCACAGAAATCAGTGGCATTCCTATACACCTACAAGAAGACAGAAGAAAGAGAAATTAAGGAGTCAATCCCATTTATAATTGCACTGAAATCCATAAGATACCTAGGAATAAATCTAACCAAAGAGGCAAAGAATCTGTACTCAGAAAACTATAAAATACTCATGAAAGAAGTTGAGGAAGACACAAAGAAATGGAAAAACATTCCATGTTCATAAACTGGAAGAATAAATATTGTGAAGATGTCAATGCTACCTAGAGCAATCTACACATTTAATGCAACCCCTATCAAAATATCATTCACTTTTTTCAAAGAAATAATCCCAAAATTTATTTCGAACCAGAAAAGACCCCAAATAGGCAGAGGGATGTTGAAAAAGAAAAGCAAAGCTGGTGGCATCACAATTCCAGACTTCAAGCTCTATTACAAAGCTGTCATCATCAAGACAGTATGGTACTGGCACGAAAACAGACACATAGATCAATGGAACAGAATAGAGAGCCCAGAAATGGACCCTCAACTCTATGGTCAACTAATCTTCGACAAAGCAGGAAAGAATGTCCAATGGAAAAAAGACAGTCTCTTCAACAAATGGTGTTGGAGAATTGGACAGCCACATGAAGAAGAATGAAACTGGACCATTTCCTTACACCACACACAAAAATAGACTCCAAATGGTTGAAAGACCTCAATGTGAGACAGGAGTCCATCAAAATCCTAAAGGACAACACAGGCAGCAACCTCTTCGACCTCAGCTGCAACAACTTCTTCCTAGACACATCGCCAAAGGAAAGGGAAGCAAAGGCAAAAATGAACTATTGGGACCTCATCAAGATAAAAAGCTTTTGCACAGCAAAGGAAACAGCCAACAAAACCAAAAGACAACCGACAGAATGGGAGAAGATATTTGCAAATGACATATCAGATAAAGGGCTAGTATCCAAAATCTATAAAGAACTTCTTAAACTCAATACCCAAAGAACAAATGATCCAATCAAGAAATGGGCAGAAGACTTGAACAGACATTTTTCCAAAGAAGACATCCAAACGGCCAACAGACACATGAAAATGTACTCAACATCGCTCGGCATCAGGGAAATCCAAATCAAAACCTCAATGAGCTATTACCCCACACCTGTCAGAATGGCTAAAATTAACAAGTCAGGAAACGACAGATGTTGGCGGGGATGTGGAGAAAGGGGAACCCTCCTACACTGTTGGTGGTAATGCAAGTTGAGGCAGCCACTCTGGAAAACAGTATTGAGGTTCATTAAAAAGTTGAAAATAGAGCTACCATACGATCCAGCAATTGCACTACTGGGTATCTATCCCAACGCTACAAATGTAGGGATCCCAAGGGGTATGTGCACCCCGATGTTTATAGCAGCAATGTCCACAATAGCCAGCCTGTGGAAAGAGCCAAGATGTCCATCGACAGATGAATGGATAAAGAAGATGTGAGATAGATAGATAGATAGATAGATAGATAGATAGATAGATAGATAGACAATGGAATATTATGCAGCCATCAAAAAGAATAAAATCTTGCCATTTGCAACGATGTGGATGGAACTGGAGGGTATTATGCTGAGTGAAATAAGTTAATCAGAGAAAGACATGTATCATACGACCTCACTGATATGAGGAATTCTTAATCTCAGGAAACAAACTGAGTGTTGCTGGACTGGTGGGGGGTGGGAAGGTTGGGGTGGCTGGGTGATAGACACTGGGGAGAGTATGTGCTATGGTGAGTGCTGTGAAGTGTGCAAGACTGTTGAATCACAGATCTGTACCTCTGAAGCAAATAATACATTATATGGAAAAAAAAAAAAGAAGAAGGTAGTAGGAGGGGAAGAATGAAGGGGGGAATTGGAGGGGAGATGAACCATGAGAGACTCTGGGACTCTGAGGAACAAACTGAGGGTTTTAGAAGGGAGGGGTTGGGGTATGGTTTAGCCTGGTGATGGGTATTAAGGAGGGCACATATTGAATGGAGTCCTGGGTGTTACACGCAAACAATGAATCATGGAACACTACATCAAAAACTAATGATGCAATATATGGTGATTAGCATAACATAATAAAACAAAATTTAAAAAAATACAAATGCATATTATAAATATATAAACATATATCATAAAATATAAATAAAATATATAAATATAAATATAGTCTGAAAACTGCTTGTGGGTGTTAAGGTATTAGGAGTTAATAAATCTTTTTTATAGAAGAGTGATAGAAACAAAAAAAGAGATTAGACCCAAATTGTTAGCTTATATTACAAAACACTGCTAATAAAAATGCAAAATGCAACCCCCTCTGAAAGCAAGGCAAACATTTGAATACTAGAATCATTCAAAATGATTTCATGAGCAAAAGCTATTTGAATTTCCTCTGTCACTCATGGTGGTCTTATAAATTATTAGATACGAAGGGTCCTGGTCTTTGATAACCTTAATATGTCACTGGAAGGATTACAAAATACAGATAAACCATGAAATAATAACAGTGGGAAAGAGCCCAGTCAAAAGTAAAAATGGATTAGGGGCACCTGGGTGCCTTAGTCTGTTTTCAGCATCTGCCTTGGCTCAGGTCTGATCTCAGGGTCCTGGGATGGAGTCCCACTTCCGGCTCCCTGCTCAGCTGGGGGTCTGCTTCTTCCTCTCCCTCTATCCCTCCCCCTGCTTGTGCTCTCTTTGTCTCTCTCAAATAAATAAAATCTTTAAAAAAAAGTAAAAGTGGATTCTATTAAAATATTCTTGGATGAAAGGAAAAATACAGCTGAAATATCAGCATAATGAAAACAAGAGAATTTATGGGATTTAAAACAATGAGCAGAGGATAATTTATAGCTGCATGTATGTTTGCTATTAAAAATAAAAGGATGAAAAAATAAAGGATGAAAATGAGTGAATTAAATTCTCAACTTAAAAAACTCAAAATAGAACAGCAAGGTAAATTGGAAGAAAAATAAGAAAGAAAATGATGAAAAAAAAAAGCAGAAATAAGTTAGAGAAACTAAAAAGAATAAATCTATATATTAAAATCTTATTTTTTAAACCAAATTACTATTTAATTTGATCAAAAAATAAAGAGAAACAGACAGAGATATAGAAACAGAGAGACAGAGAGTAAAGAAATGGCAAATTTAAAATGACCATTTAGAGAAAATTAAAAAAAAAAAATCACAAGAGGCTACTTTGCAGGCCTATCCAAATAGTTTTGAAAACCTAGATGAAATGAATGATTCCATAGGGAAAAAGAGTTTCTCAAAATTATTCCACAAAAAACCTTATACAGTCAAATTAACACAGAAAAAAAAAATAAAGTAGTAATGAAATTACCCTGCAAAAAAGGACCAGGCCAAGATATTTTCAATAGAGGGTTGTTTTGTTTTGTTTTGTTTTTAAGCTTCCAAAGACCTCCCAGTCTGTGCCAGTTTCTAGGCTCTGTGACATATCAGTCACCCCAACTTGACAAAGAAAATTTTGGGATACACTATTTTACAGTTTGAATGTTAATGTTAGTTTCACTAGGATCAGTCTCATCCTCGGATAAGTTTATCTTAGGGTAACATTCACTAGAATATATTCTTATCAAATAATAGGTGAGGCTTTTTCGAAATCAGTGCATTAGCAGGAAAAAATATGCTCATGATGTAATGTTAAGGAAAAACCACTATGGAACAGAATGCAGAAATCAGCCCCAAACTGAAGACGAAGGTAAGATGGTAAGACGTACTCTGCATCTCAGCAAGGGTTATCTCTGCAAATGACATCGTGAATGATGTTTATTTTGCTCTTAATAGCTTCTACATTTACAGAATTGTTTATTGTGAACATTTTTTTTTTTAAGATTTTATTTATTTATTTGACAGAGAGAGCGAGAGTGAGAG
This sequence comes from Neomonachus schauinslandi, assembly GCF_002201575.2. NCBI lineage: Eukaryota > Metazoa > Chordata > Mammalia > Carnivora > Phocidae > Neomonachus > Neomonachus schauinslandi. Next base: position 90,901,011 of record NC_058404.1, read on the forward strand.
CAGGAACACAAGCAGGGTGAGTGGGAGAGGGAGAGGGAGAAGCAGGCTTCCTGCCGAGCAGGGAGCCCAATGCGGGGCTCGATCCCAGGATCCTGGGATCATGACCTGAGCCGAAGGCAGATGCTTAACGACTGAGCCACCCAGGCGCCCTATTGTGAACATTTATCAAGTAGAAACAAAACTTGAAAGTTTTCACTTCTTAATAGTAGCAGAATCAAAATGTGTTATCTTTCATCCTGGTAATAGAATCTCCAAAACAATTCAGTTGTTAGAAGAGAGAGTACAATGGATTATCCCCACGGAATAGCTGACCTTTCCTAACCTTTTGATTTCTCTGGGCCTGAGAATGATACTGGTCCACATGTCTGAATTATACCTCTAAATGTAAGATCCTATATAAAAACAAATGAGCTCATTTTTCTCAAAAAAATCAAAGAAGCACACACATGTATACACACACAGACACAGAACTAGAAACAGAGCTGGCTTCTAATAGAGATTAGGAACTGACTGAGAATTTAGGACCATTAAAACTTTGTTTACAACAACCTTCTCCAAGTGAAAAATAATCTAATAAGAAAATCCTTTTATTCTTTTTAATTTTGTCAAAAAGTCTTTCACTCTGTCTTGTGCCTATTCGTCCAAATGAGTGATGCCACTTAACCTTTTTAGAGCACTTTATCTTTATTTCCTCTTTCAGAAGTGTCATTTCACTTTTCTGAGAGCTGATCAACATCCGTCACACATTTGCTCTCAAGTTGAAAATATACACAGGGAGTTTTGAATTTTGTGAACTCTTCTATTATTAAATTTCGTCAATTGTCAGCATTCGTGTTCCATTCTGATGATGAATAGAGGCATTACATTTCAGCATTAAAATGCAGTTAGGGTTGTAATGAGCATCATTAGGGACTCTAATGGAAATCAGAACTGTATGTCATTTTATTCAGGTTGTTTTTTTTTTTTTTAAGTTTGTTTGTGTTTTATACTTTTTTTTTACATGTTTCTACCAAGGAGGTGGGAGTACAGTAGCATTGTGACTGGAGATGTACATATATAAACACCATTCCAAAACATCTATTCCAAAAACATTCTGTCTCTAATTCTATCTAGTTTATTTAGTCTTACCTGCGGCAGTCTTTAAGAGTAGGGTAGTAGTCCTTCATGACATCAATGTTTGCTTCCAAATTCTTTCTTATAAATCAGGTCCCAGCCTTTTGAATATACATTTAAAATAAATATTGGATGTTTGTACACTTAAATATGAGTCGATTAAATTATCTATAATAGAAATGAAAAGAATTGCTTTGAAGTCTGACTCATAAAATAGTGGTTCTTTGATTTTGCCTTAGAAATTAGCATATCTGTCTCTTTGCAGAAGTTAGGGAGATAAATGCTATAACTCTTTTCAATCTCCTGTGTGATACATTGTGTGACCACTGAAATCTTTATGAAAACTTATTAGATGCCCTTTAATAATGTGTAGTTATATACAGATTAGACATAGATTAATATTTATTGTCTCATGCTCATTTTCAAAGTATTAAACTTTTTTTTTTTAAGATTTTATTTATTTATTTGACAGAGAGACACAGCGAGAGAGGGAACACAAGCAGGGGGAGTGGGAGAGGGAGAAGCAGGCTTCCTGCCGAGCAGGGAGCCCAATGAGGGCCTCGATGTGGGGCTCCACCCCAGGGCCCTGGGATCATGACCTGAGCCAAAGGCAGACACTTAATGACTGAGCCACCCAGGCTCCCCAAGAATACTGTTCTTTAAAGGAAAAATAACTTTTCAGAATTGAATCTTTATTCCTTCATTCTGTAATTTTCTGCAAATTTCATGTAAATATAATTTTGAAGCTTTCTGAGATATGTGACGATGATATTTTATTAATCATAAAGATTGGGTGACCCCCTCCTATTTCATAACAAGTTAACTATCATGGTGCTTTTAAAGCACTAAAGAACTTAGACTGACTCTGACGAATTAACCCTAGTCCTCTTAAAAATAGATTTTTGTGGCAATGAAAGAATATAAGAACTCCCAAATGAAATATCAAACACAACTTAGACATTCCAAGTCTTACTGCTGTATAGAGAACAGAGGTGAAAATCAATGTCTGAGAGGGTGCCAAATGCAAATTACCAATGAAAGAGAGACATTGCTCTGGGTATAATAACAAAACTAAGTAAGGTGACATCTGAGAGGTGACAGACTCATGAAGGACACTTTTTAGATTCTGTTTTGAAGTATGGCATCTGATAAAAGTAGTTAAGATAAAATAAGAGATCAAATCTTGATTCCTAATTCACTTACAGTGCGTAATTCAAAATAGATGCAAATATAAGGACAAAGAATATTTCCCCAAATATTCTGAAACACCATAGGGAACCATATATATTTTTCTTGATAATTGAAATTATGATTATTTCCAGCAATATTCAGTATGATATAATCTTTGAATTTGAAACATGACAAGTTTGCAGGGAAAAACAATCCTTAATGAAAAACCAAAAGAAAGTTAATACCAGGTTTTATATTCATTTGATCAATTATATCTTTCTGGTCATTTCAGTAATTAAATTTTTTTTCTTATAGTTTAACTTTACTGAAAACCTGTTATTTGAGTAGCTGTTACAAACACAAATCATTTTTTTAAAATGGTCTAAAATTAAATTTTAGAAATACTATGATTTTTTTAAAAGATTTTATTTATTTATTTATTTGAGAGAGAGAGAGAGAGTGAGAGAGAGAGCGCAAGAGGGGGTAGGGTTAGAGGGAGAAGCAGACTCCCCGCCGAGCAGGGAGCCTGATGTGGGACTCAATCCCGGGACTCCGGGATCATGACCTGAGGTGAAGGCAGTCGCTTAACCAACTGAGCCACCCAGGCGCCCAGAAATACTATGATTTTTCATGGATCTTATCTATTATCACATCCAATAACCGAATAGAATAATATTTTATCTCTATTTTTATGAAGAGAAAAATGTCACACACACACAGACAGACACATACACACACACACACACACACACAGCCATACATTGTTGCTATCATTTTTAGAAGATGCAAAAATTTTAAAAAAGGAAATGCTACAAAGTATCTCTATATAGAAAATTCAGCCTGTGAGTTCTGGGACTACAATGGCTCTTTTCCTGTCACTGAACTCTTTATTTTATCAGAGTTTAACAACTACAAATAATTTTATTTTCCAGGAGACTGACCAATGTTACCTCTCCATGCCATCCTTTTTAACCTTGTCTTTTCTTTCCTTTACTTTCTTTCGTTCTTTCGTTCTTTCTTTTTTAATGCTGAGCAATAGAACAAGCAAGCTCATGTCTTAGTAACAGTGGTTTCACTTCCTGTTTGAATAACCACTTTCTTTTTAGATCCTTTTAAATACACAGTGTGTGACGCATCCACAGGTGATATTAACCAGAAAAGAAAGCAGCCCACAGCTGTTATTTTTATGCACATGCTTTTGGTGCTCATTACTCCATTTATGGAAAAGTTCAGGGAATATGTTATGCCTTAATTAGGAAAGTAGGATGCATGAACATGGCTGGACTAATTCAAATAATTCCAGTGCTTCATGGGTATAGAGATATTTATGTAAACTTTTACTTTAGGGTTTGTTATTGAAAATATGGGAGGGGTTATTTTCAATTAATTATCATCTATCTTAAGTCATTACATTTCTAGTTTTTTTTTTTTTGATAAGTAGTTTCATGCTCACAGTTTGTTATATCTTTTTGGTCCTGAAGATGTGAACTTCTGCTTTTCTTTTCTTCCTTTTTTAAAAGTTTTTTTCTCGTGGACATTTACCAAGATAGTGACATTCTATGTAATTTAGTGAAAGATAAATATTTAATTGATTGAAAAAAGCATGATCAAACTCTGCATGTCACATAATTACAAACCTGATGAAAGCAACTTGAATATATGAAAATAGACTCACACTTCATATTAAAAACAGCCTTCCAAGGGAATAAACAAGTATGAGAATTTCTAAAATAGGAGAAGTTAAATGATGAAGGAGGAGGGTGGACACAAGGAGATTGAATGTAGACAAAAATGCAGAAAGAATATAAGACTTTTCTTGGTCCTGGAGAGAGACTTTTTTAGGTAGAAGGTGAAAGCATGTCACATTACTCCAAGAAATCACTTACAACTTCTCTTTTATTGTTAATCCAACTACTCCAAAAACAACGCGTGTTTATTTCACCCCACCCTGTGGGTTAGACTGCATAACCAAGGCCAATAATTCTATCTTTTGATTTGCACAATGTAGTGAAACTTCCTATTCCCTCATCTGTAACTCTAAAACGGTGAATGAAACAGTGGTTATTTTTATCGCAACAAAAATCACACATGCTTTTTTAGGCTTTCACCAAAAATCTTACTATTGAGTAGAAAAAATACAGTGTGTGTCCAGATTACCCACATTTATGGCTGCATTGGATAAATTAATATAAAGAAAGGTATACACTATTGGACAGAAGAGCTCAAAAATGAAAATTTCATGAAACTTAATTCAATCATATATAGTATAGAAAACACACACACATTTTTAAAAATATTTATTTATTCATTTGAGAAAGTGGGGGCAGGGAGAGAAGAAGAGGAAGAGGAAGACAAGCAGATTTCCTGCTGAGCAGGAAGCATGACTTGGGGCTCCATCCCAGGACCCTGAGATCATGACCTGAGCTGAAATCAAGAGTCGGACACAGGAGCCCCCACACAATTTAAGCAATATAGAAGATATGAAAAAAAAAAATAACAAAACAAACTTTCACAAAGAAGTGTGTTGCCATGCGAAATAACAAATATATACAATGAACTATATGAGGTAAACTTTAGTGCTATAAAAATGTCACGATGGGCAGTAATAATACAGAGAGGGAAATATCGTAAGGATATACAAATATATCAGGAAATATCATTCATTATTATGGACATAAGTCTCATCTGGATGGTGACATTGTGATCACGAAGTACATACATACACACATTATACATACATGGATATGTACGCACATATTTTCATACAGATATAGAGTGTATATACACATACCTACATATATGTAAGTACTTTTATATGAAAGTGTATGTATATGTGTATAGGCATACACACATATCTTCTTCTGTGTCTTGAGTTATATCTACATCCATATCCACATCCATATCCAAAGCGAGTGTTCCCTCTAAGCTTCAGACATACATGCCCAATTCTTACATGAGACACCTTGTTGGATATCTCACAGACATCTCAAACTTAACAGGTCCAAAGCCAAGCCTTTGATTTATTATAGGTCCAACAGATTCCCCTCTATCAGTCTTACATTCTCACTAAATGGCACCACTAGTTACTTGGCTGCTCAAGTCAGAACCTACATATCATGATTCTTTCCTATTTTTAACCCCCTACATATCAACCAACAGCAAGCACTATTGAGGAACTCTTCAAAGCATGTGCCTATTCTCTCCACAGTGAACGTGTCCTCATTTCACTGTTACTGCTGGCCTTACATTTCCTGCATCTATCAATCCATTCTGTACTCTTTAGGGAACGTTAGCAAAAGAGAAAATCAGATCATGTCACTTGTTAAATCACCTCACATAATTCCTATTTCAGTTTTAATAAATCCAACTGCCTTATCTTAACTCAGTCTATCTCCTGAGCTCATCTGTTGCCAGTCTGGTCATCAGAGACTTTTCAGGCCCTTTTTCTTCCTCGAGGTTTCTTTGGCCTTCCATAAGGCTTATATATATATATATATATATATATATATATATATATAAATCTCTGTGCTCAATATGGGTGGGGCTTGAACTCACCACCTTGAGATCAAGAGTCACATGCTCTATGGACTGAGCCAGCCAGGCGCCCCCCCCAATATATATTTTTGAATGAATAGATGGATAGGTGTGGAGGGATGTTCCAAGGATACAGTGAAGACAAAGAAGTAGATGCTGGAAAATCCATCAAATGTTATGTGGTCCACTGAGAATAAAGAGCAAGTAATAGATGTTTAATAGAGAGATAGGAAGGGAGGACTACAATAATGGAAAATTAAATTGGAACTAGAATGTGGAGGGCATTTTGTTTCATGTAAGACAGCATATTATAAAAATAACTGATGCCAGCATGGGGAATATGTTGAAAAGAGCTAAAAATCTGAACATAGTCCATTTAGGAGGCTCTTAGAATCATTCAGATAATTGATGATATTTGTTACTCAGTAAGTACACAAATAGATTTATTCAAGAGATATCAGCCTAATTGAAGTTTCAGAATGTGACAATGCTATTCATTCATTAATTCATGTATTCATTTACTAAATGAAGGTGTTGGCTTAGTTACTTTTCATCTTAAGAACTGCTGTAAGTCTAGATAAGTTCAAGACGTGGATGATCCTTTCAAACCCTGGCCTCTCAGCTCTTTGACCTCAATAAATTTTCCTTTTTCAACATCTGCCATCAACTCCCACATTCATATCCTCTGAGTTGTAATCAATTTAAAATGTTTCAGCTCTGACTTCAGACACTTTCAGATCCCAAGAGACTATTTTCTCAAAAACCAGAGCATCACCTGTCTTTGACTTCTTGGGAACATCTAGTCCATTAACCTCTTGGTGTTTTTCCTGCTTATCAGACACTTTTTCTCTTCAATTCTGTTTTAGAACACCCCTGAACAAATTCTCACATGGGTTTAATATCATTTGACATAAACATATAATGATTTTCCCCTCTCATTCAAATGAAGTTAACTGACTGTGATTATTATCAATTGTTTTTAAACTCCAACATATATGACTTTCTTTGTTGAAAAAAAAATCTATGGGAAATATCTTAGTTCTTTAAACCACAGTATCTCAACTTCCCCACTTTTCAAGTTGCTATAAAATAAACACAAGGGAGAATATATCTTATCATTCTAAGGAAGTAAAAAAAAATGACAAGATATCACCTGGAGCCACATATTATACAATGGGGGAAACTATAAAATGGATGTAAGCACTCTACCTACTTCTGGTTACACAGGTCTAACAGCTTGCACAGAATTAGCTGAAAGGCTTGGGAGGAGAACTGCCATGTAACCACATGGTTGATACATTCACGCCAATTCTGGGCCTAGAAACATTCAGAAACTTGGAGAATCCCATCTTTATGGAAAGTACTAGAGTCAGTGCTAACACCTCGGTATTATAGAACTATGCATTCAATAGGGAACAAAGGAAGCTGAAGACACAAGATTTTTGTCATCCATTGCTCTCTAATTCCTTATTCATTTCATACAAGAAGAAATCAAGCACATTTTATTTCCAGAGGAGAACAGTTTCTAATTTTTTAGATCCTATAACAATATATTATTGAATTATGCTTATATTAAGTTGTCCATAAATTCATTTATTTAGTCAATGTGTTAAATCCCTGTATCTATTAGTCCATCCTTCCTATAAGGCTAAAACCTCATTTCTAGAGGATTGCCTACTTTCATTTTGTCCACACTCATGTCTGAATCGCCAAGGATTACTAAAGATGATCACTCAACAACACATCTGTACAGTTATCCTCATTATATTTAACAGAGACCATTAAACTGCTCAGTAATTCCACAAGATTTCTCTACATTGGTTTACTCTCTCAGTTTCTGTGCTTTTTAAAAATATTTTCTCTTTCAAATATCTGACCCAACCACTTTATCTTTATTTTTTTGCAAGTTATTGTGCTTCCTAATTTAGAGAGAAAATAAAGGACCTCCATTTTAAACTACCTCAACCACCTGCCAAATATATATATATTCAAATTTCCTGTTGTGGTATCTGAATTGGATATTTAAAAAAATCAAAATCCATCAAAGAAAGGAATTGATTACTTCTGATAGTCATTGCCCCGTAAAGACCACTCTTGTTCAGCAGATACTTTGTGACAGTTCACCTTAGAAACTACTTGTTTGCATATGCAATTAACCCTTGAACAGTGCAAGGGGTAGGGGTGAAGACAGTAGAAAATTCAGATGTAAATTTTGACTCAAAAGCTTAACCATTAAGAGCCTACTGTTGACTAGAAGCCTTACTGATAAACAGTTGATTAACACACATGTATATGTATTATTTACTGTATTCTTACAATAAAATAAGCTAGGGAAAAGAAAATGTTATGAAAGTAAAGACAATACATTTACTGTACTGTCTTGTAAAAATTTTTCATATCAAGTGGATCCATGCAGTTCAAACCTGTGTTGTTCAAGGGTCATCTGTATGTGTGTATATATATAAATATATATATATGGATATATAGATGCATCCCAACTCAATTGCTCAGAGAGATGAGGTCACATAGTAGAGTATAAGCTTTCTATGCAGTTTTTTTTTTTTAAGATTTTTATTTTTAAGTAATCTCTACCCTCAAAATGGGGCTCTAATTTACAACCCCGAGATCAAGAGTCGTGCTCTACTGACTGAGCCAGCCAGTCGCCTCTCCTGTGCAGTTTTATGGAGACATTAGGTACATGAATTATGCGGATGGATAAGAAATATTCAAATGCCACTTTCCACAGTAGCTGCATGATATTGAGCAATTGACTTGCTTGTTATAAGTTTTAGGTTTTGTAAATGGTGATCATAGATACTACCTTACAGTTTTGTCATGAGGATATGCTGAATTCACACAAAGTATCTTATAAATGTGTGGCAGAGTTTGTCCTCACTAAATCATAGAAATTATTTCAAATATTGTTATTCATGTGCATATGACTTCCTATAGTTCAGTTCTAGGTAGACCAGTCTTTCTCCAAAAGACAGGGTGGTGTGAAAGGTACAAAGAGAAGTCATAGAAATCTAGTTAATAGAGTAATACAAAGACCAAAGTATTTTAAAAATAATTGGGATGGGGGGAGGGAGGTTGATCAAAGTTGTCAAACCTTCCCAGGACTAGTTAGCATAACTTGTCAAAACAAGTATTTCTACAGGGTCATGAATGATATTGCATCCTATAAGAAAGGTGAGAGAGGTAAGCTTTATCCTTAAAGAGATCACATTTAAATAATGTGTATTATTCTTCTCAAAGCAACTTTATCCCAATATGTTAGTTACATCTCTGTTTATCAATTAATATCAACCAAGTGGTTTTCATCTTAAATTCTTGTTTTTTCTCTTTAATACAATTTGTGAAGATGCTTAATTACATTTTAGAAATTAAGATTAATAATAAAGTACGCTGAGACTTTTTGTAAACACTAATCTCAAATTTCATAAATCCCACATTTGGAATTTGATTGATCTAATATCTTTTTGGCATTCTGTTCATCTGGTTTCCCCTAAGACTTTAATGGGAAACAAGGCCAACTTCTAATTTGGACAAGCTAATACTCATTGGATTTAGATAATATCCTTCCCAAAATTTGTATCACAAATTTTAAATATATATATATATAAAATATCTAGTTATCATAGATAATAAGTTTAGCTTGCTCATTGTTATTTTTTCTAAGTGTGGTTTGTCTTGGAATAAGATAAAAAGCTGGAGAATTTGTACTTCAAATTAATGAAGGAAAAAATTTAAGAATAATTTTCAGATGTTTCTTTTGATATAGATTTATAATTCCTAATTAGTTTATCCAGTATCCAAAAAATATATAGGCTTCTTTATAAACAGACTGAAATATAAAGAGAAAAACAATTGTCAAATAATTTTTTTCTTTTTTTAAAGAGAGGGAGGATATGAGGGGCAGAGAAAGATAAGGAGAGAGAATCCTAAGTAGGCTCCATGCCCAGCAAGGAGCCCAACACAGTGGTGAGCCGGGGGGGGCTCAATCTCACAACCCTGAGATCATGACCTGAGATGAAATCAAGAGATGAAAGCCTAACCTGAGCTGCCCAGGGGCCCCTGTCAGAAAAACTTTTATTCCATATCTAAAAGTAAGAACAGTGATATATCTTTAGTAAAGATAAATATCCATCCATATTTTTTCTTCATTTTTCAGGTTATATTATTTGTTTACTGACTGGAATGAGAAGATTTTATACTCATTTTGTGTCTGAAACAATATTAAGTTTTTTTTCTTAATTCTATTTATTTATTTGAGAGAGAGAATGAGATAGAGAGAGCATGAGAGTGGGGAGGGTCAGAGGGAGAAGCAGACTCCCTGCTGAGCAGGGAGCCCGATGTGGGACTCGATCGCAGGACTCCAGGATCATGACCTGAGCCGAAGGCAGTCGCTTTAACCAACTGAGCCACCCAGGCGCCCCTGAAACAATATTAAGTTTTAACACAAAGCATTTGAAAATTAGTACACAATTTCCTTACTAAAAATATGCACAGTACATTTTTATTATGATTCAAACTTTGGCATTTGTTGAGATTCTGCTTTGTGACCTAACATATGGTCAATATTGGCAAATGTTTTATATCATTGTTGACATATATGTTAAATCTTTATTTTAATTCTCTTTGCATTATTATTTCTTATGAAGTACATGTTAATTTAGATTTACCCATGTATTTACCTTTCCCATTTCTCCTCAGCATATGGTGTCCTGAGTTGCCCTATCTTGCTCCTTTATTTTATGTTGGCAGCACTGTATTAAGACATAAAAATGAGAACTAAGAGTTCAAGAGGAGATGAGATTCAAGAGAGTGCTATTAATAATGAATCTTTCCCCTCTGAGGCCCTAGAATCTCAATTTTGTCCCCTCAATCCAGCAAGTCTATTAAAAGCTCTTCTTAGCTTCTTAGAGTTTCTCACACAGCCTTTGTTTCAACAGATAACTTGTTTTATAGTTGGAAGTTACCCTAAAACATAAGCTCACCTCTCTGGGCCTTTCTCCCTTCCTGGACCTCGGTTCACAAGTCCTCACAGCATTGGTTGCTTGCTCACGCCTTCAAACAGAGTCTTCAGGAAGATAAATTAAACATTTTGTCCAGCTTGTCTAGTTGTTAAATGAGAAAAGACTGGTTTGAAACACCTACTCCATCATTACCAGACATAAAACCTAAAGGTAATTTTTAAACATGAACCAATTAACATTGTGTTGGAAATGCATCACCCCAGACTTTTTATTTATTTTTTTCCAAATAGGTTACATATCATCTGTGGATATATGTTACTTTTGATAAAGTGATTCAAGCTTTACCATTAATTTTATTTCTAATTTTTTTTTGATGAAAATTTTAAGAACTGTTTCAAATATAAAATTGGATAGTACTGGGCTGATATGTTTTTTACAGTGATGTCACTTAATTACTTTTATAACACAGAATTTTATAGTGAAAATAAAAGAGTAATATGTCCTAAAAACAGTTTTCATGATTTACCATCTGTCAACTTAATAAAGTTTAAAAATTTAAATAAATCAATTTTGTTGAAATTTAAGGATTACAACCCTCTTGAATGATAATACAATTTGTTACCCAGCCATTAATTTTCACAGCAGCATCAGCAATGTTTGTAATTGTCTCTTTGCTTGGTGTCTTGAACGTTTTTATGCATTAGGACAATGAACCATATTAACGATATGGAATACATAATGGTTTGCCTTTCTTTTATAAAGGGAAAAAGAAGGATTGTGTCAGGGCAAATGGGAAAGTACAACTAATATTATAAACTTTTAGGCAGGTCAATTTAGAAAAGAATACATATGAAAATTGAGAATCTGGAACTAAATACTTGAAAAAACTATCCATGGCTGATATTCCACAGAAAATTTTCATGCACTCCCTTGAATAATGGTTACCTGATTTTGAAGAAAACTGACATGTCTCAACACCCTGGAATGTAAGTAGCTCCAACCCAGGTTAGTCATTTTTGCCTCAAGATATAAAAAATAGTGCTGGCTAGGCCTAAATGTCTTTGAAACAGGGAGAATTTCTAAGATTTTTCTTTGTCATGCACTTCCTATCTTAAGCCACTCAATTCATAAATATATTCATATGATATATCATTAAGTATAGCCTTACTATTATAACTTTTTCTGGCTTGCATTTACAACTTTTATGTTTATTATACTTAATGCCTGATGCACAACTATTATCCTGTGAGGGCTGATTTACAATATATTCAACAATTTGTTAAATATTGTTTCTTTTTCCCTTGTATTCCTCCCTTTCTCCCTCCCTCCTTTCTTTCTCTCTTTTTCTTTCTTTCCCTCCCTCTCATTCTTTCTTTCCTCCCCCTTTTCCTTCCTTCCTTCCTTCCTCCTTCCCTTCCTTCCATTTGTTTCTCTTTTAAAGTGTGTTATTGATTCTGTATTTAAAAAATCAATAAGACATGGACAATTTTTGCTTCACTCTTGCTTTGGATCCTGTTAAGTCAATCTTATGTTTCTCTTTCTCTTGCTTCCTCATCTTCCCCCCATCCTCAGATCTGTTTTGGTGAGTGAGCAATTTCTATAGGAACTTCCTAGTAAGGATATATTGGAGAGAAACTTTTTAAAACCTTCCATATCTGTGTGTGTGCATGTGTGTATCTATCTATTTATCTACCTATCTATCTACCTATCTACCTATCTATCTATCTATCTATCTATTCATCTTTACATAGATTAAAGATCTGTCTTTAAGATCTGTCAGATTATAGATCTGTTTTCAAGATATGTATAGGTGTATATATATTTATATATGTACATAGATTATAGATATATATGTATGTGTATATATATATATAAAAGATCGATGCCATTCTTCTTCTTGATTCGTTTTGACATTTGTTTTTGTTTTTCTTCCCTTTTTTCCTTCCTTCCTTCCTTCCCTTATCTCGCTCTCTTTCTCTTTCTTTCTTCTTTTTATTTTTTTACTTTTCTGTTCTGTAAATTTTGAGGATCGTATCTTTATTCCAGGGTTTTAATTTCATAATGATGTGTAATGTGCCTTTGGGGTGAGCCATTGGTATTTACTGATCTTCTCACTCTGGGTTCTTTGACATAAAAAATGCACCTTAAAGTCCTGGGAAATTTTCTTGAATTATTTCTTTGATCATTTTCCTCTCCATTTTTGTGCTTTGTTTTTGTTTTAAACTTCTGTTAGTTAGAAATTGCAAATTTTTAGAAGTCATTCTTTTATTTTCTTATCTTTTCTCTCCTTTTCTCATCTATTTTCCATTTGTTTTATGTCTCTGGTGATTCCTGAATTTTCTTTTTGAATTGTTCTAATGAATTTTGTTAAAATTTCCCTATAATATTTTTTTTCAGTTTCATCTTCAGAACTAGAAAGTTGTTTTTTATTTTATGGTATCTTGTTCATATATTATAGATGCAATGTGGTCTGTTAGCTCTCTGAAGATGATATCTATATATATAAACATAAATGTATATAAACATTCTCTTTTTTATAATATTTACATTATAAATGTATATACAAATCATATGTGTGTGTATTCCATATATGGAATTCCACTATGATACACGTGATTGTGTGTGTGCATGTATGTGTATATATGTACTCTATTAGCTATAAACTATAGTTTTTGCTAGATGGCGTATTTCTGCTTCTTCTGCTTATTTTTGTTCCTTTGTTTATTTCTTTCATTCTTGAATTCATGTTAAAAAAACAACTTTCTGGTGAGTTTTTCAATATAACTTGGACCTTTATGTACATGGATAAGACTGGATAAAAACAGGGCTTCCTTTTAGGCAATCTCTTGGGCATACGATAATTTCTGAGATAGAGCATGAAAATTTATCCTAGATTGGACAGTGGTAATTGCCTGAATATTTTGGGAGTGAGTAGGAATTCTAGAATAGACTATATAGATTCTTAACTAACTGTCCCATTTTTAGCTCTACCATTTACCCCTGACTCTTGAGGTATTGATCACTCCAATAATTGAAACTTTCTAGATTTTCACAGTGCAGTTCAGTTTGATTCTTTCTGGCATCCCTTTTAGCATTCAGGTTTCAATGTTCCCTGTACTTCTGTATAAGTTACCGGTCTAAACTGCTTTACTCTTCTATAATTAAACTGACCTCTCTCGTTTGCTGTCATCCCCTCTCCTGTTCTCTTTGTCTTTTTTGGCTTTAAAATTGTATGCCTTATGGGCAAATATACTGGAGTTTCATAAAGGAAAAAAAGTAAACATGTTTCTGATTTCACTCTATTTGTGTATCGGGAGAATTACAGTTGATTTCAAGATCAAGGGTATTTATCTGCTATTGATGTGAGGAGTAAACATTTCATTTTTCAAAATATAAAGAAGCAAATTTTGAACAAATTTATCCTGCTTCACCCTCAGGATATCATATTAACAAACTGCTTAAATGATGCACCATAGTATAAAGAGATTGAGAAATAGGATCTATACACTTATTTGAAGTAAAAATTCTAGTTGATCATAAAGAGTGTTTCTCAATTTTTAGTATGTATTTGCAAAACCATGTTTTGAGAAGAATATAAGAATACATTGAATAGATTTTGAAAAAAAAATAACATATCTCTTTTGCTACTCTTTTTCTCAAATCGTTTCACTGCTTTCTTCAAAGTTCTGTATTGTGTCTTCCTTTTCTTGCTCTCTTTTTTCCTTAGCAATCTCAGTCATTTCCACAATTGACCAATTACTAATATGCAAATAGCATTCAAATGAAAATTTCTGGTCCTGTTCCATTCTCTGAGCAGGATAACTACATTCCCCAAATCCTATTTCTCACTGGATACTTGGATTCTAATATTTTTCATCAACTTATATTAGAAAATGCTGTTTTTGTCACAACTTGGATATGATTATAAATAATGAGACACTTTTTTCTGTGTCTCATAAATGATCTCTGAATTTACTCCCAAAAAGGGAAACTTCATTTTTCTGCTTCCAGAATTCCAGATAGAATAGACATAATTTTTCTTTATTCCTACTAACAAGTATAACCAAAGTGTAACTAAACAAATATGATGGTGGTACATAAAGCAAACATTAGAGGACTGAAAGGTGGAGAGAAGACTGATGGGCTAGAGCCAAGAGGGTGGAGGAAATGAAATGGTGGTGAATTCCCTAGGTTTAATTTTTGCCTCATATATCTCAGGCTTGAAGCTAGCAACCCCAAAATGCCAGCAGATGCAGACAGAATGATTAAACAAAAGCCTCTCTCTTCAGCCAACAGACCATGAAAGCGGCATCCTAACAAAACAAAAACTTTTAGATAATTATTCCACTATGCTCCACAGTAAACCCCTACGCATGCCAGGCAAGGCAAAGTGGGAATCATAGACATCCCCTGTTGCCAAGTTGTGACCAGTCACCCCTAATGCCCCAATATGGTATCACAAAAGGCCAAGTAGGGTGCCTGGACTTCTATCCCCAACCAGTGAAGATAAGGCACTCTTTCCCTCATCACTGGGATAACAAAAGAAGGCTGGAGGAAGCCTAGTGGAGAGACAAGTCTTTAATCACAGCCCAATTATAAAGACGCCATCATCATCATCATCACTTCCCCATGGTATCAGTGGAAAACATGTAGAGAGCAATAACAAGGCACTTCTTCTCCTCAGAGAAATATCAGTGGAGGTATAGTGGAGGAGCCAGAATTTTACCTCTAGCTAGCAGTGACAAGCCCACTACTTAAGGTGTCAAAGGTGGCAGATGAGAAGGTGAATTTTTATACCATATGACAGTGAAAAGGTGAACCATTCCTCACCCTGCTGGAGCAATTCAGCCAAAATATAACATTTAAATAAAATCCAGAATATCATAATATAATATATAAAGTATGGAGATTTCAACAGAAAATCACTTATACCAAGAACCAGAAAGGTTTAAAACCAAATGAAAAAAGGTAACCAGTAGATGCCAAATGAGGATGACAGACATAATAGAATTATCTGACATATTTTTAAACAACCGTCATAAAAATGCTTCAATGAGCAATTATAAACACATTTAAAACAAACACAAAAATCTAATCTCAGTAAAAAATAGAAAGCATCAACAACAAAATAAAAGATGTAAAGAAGAACCAAATGAAATTTTAGAACTAAAACATAACAAAAATTGATACAAGAAATTCAAAAGATGGGGTCAATAAAATAGAAAGGACAGAAGGACAGATGAAATAATGAGGTGTAAGATAGAACAATAGAAATTGCCATTTGAATATCAGAGACAAAATATTCTGGAAAAAAAAAAGCCTCAGGGACCTCTGTGACTATGAGATCTCACATTACTGTCACTGTAGTCACGGAGGGAGAGGAGAGAGAGGAAAGGAATAAAAATTACATGACCAGACTCTCAATGCAGGAAAAAAGCATTTGATACCCATTCAATGCCTATTCATAAGAAAAAGTCTCAGAAAAATAGGAAAAGAGAGAAACTAACTCATCTTGATAAAGAAAATCTACCAAAAAATCCTGTACTTATCATTATACATAATGATGAAAGGCTGGATGTCTTTTCCCTAAGATCGAGAAAAAGGCAAGAACATCTGCTCTCACCACCCTTAATTAACATAAAAATGAAAGATTTTGCCCATGCGGTAATGCAAGAAACAGAAAATAAAAAGCATAAGTATAGGAAAGGAAGAAACAAAACTCTCTAATGCAGATGACATGATTGTGCCTATAGGAAATACTAAGAAATCTATAAATTAACTCATGGAACTTACAAGCAAGTTCAGAAACTTTGAAGGATAGAAGACAAATGTTCAAAAATCAATTATATTTCTATATATTAACAATTAGCATGTGGACTCTAAAATTAAAGATGTACCACAATTGCTCAAAAAAATTGAATGCTTAGGTATAACTAACAAAAAACATATAGAACTTTTATGCTGAAAACTAGACACCACTGAGGAAAGAAAGAAAAATGATATAAATACATGCAGAGAAACACATGCTCATGCATTGCAAGACTCAACATAGTAAAAATGGCAGCTCTCTTTAAATTAATACATAAATGTGACATAAGAAATGTATATTTCAGCCCTATCCCTATTAGGATTTTGTGTTGAGGGCTCTTTGTATGGATACAATCATTCTACATGTATGTAAGTGTGAGGTGGAAGCATTGGGGCCTGTTTTATATTGTATAGACATGGAGTGAATATTGTTACATGTTTTTCACCTTGATAGATCACAGAGCAAGAAAAAATACAATAATCTGAACTTCGAGTCCCTTGTGCTAGTGATTAACAGTGAAAAATATTTGTTAAAATGTCTAGTTTCTACTTTCACTTCAGATATTTACCAATCCCTCTTAATAAGTTCTGGGTTATGATATACACACAGATCACAATTGAGAGAACGTCCCTGACCTTAAAGCAAGGATGGTGGGGGATAGATGCAATTTAACTAAAGTTTGGGACAAATGTTGGGAACTGGATGAAATTTTTGTTGTTGTTGTTGCTGTCTTCAATCCCAAGTTTTTCCTAAATATTTTATGTGTTGCACTGAATTTTCCAGATAATTACCTCTATTCTCTACAGGATAGTTACTATGGACTTGGCCCTGTATTTGTTGATTTTACCTACCTTGCTTTGCATGCTTATAAAGAAGTCATTGTGACCACTGAAGCATTAATGGCCCACAGGTAATGATTCATTTATATTACCCAGTGAGAAGACACTGCTCTATACCAGTAAACAAGGTGCCCACCCACACTCAGCAGCACTTGGCAACTTGAGTAGTCAAAGCAATAGCTAGCAGTTGTGCATAAAAAACTAATTAAAAAATGTACCAAGTTCATTTCTGAAAACTATTACAGATTCAAGGCTGATTAAATTGTATGTTTTTTTCCTAGTAGCTTTAGGAAAGAATTTGTTGAAGTTGAACTAAGTGAAAAACACAATCGTTCCTATTTAGTGTGGTCAAGCTCTAATTTGCAACTAGGATTTCAAGGAAACAAGACCCTAATTGGTGGGTCCATAATACATCATAGTTAGCCACTCCAGAGTATGGTTGTAGAGGGTTGAGGCAACAGAATTTTTAAAAAAGAAGATTATTACAGTCATGATTTAAATGAAAATAAAGAATTTAAAACTTTTACTGTGTGTCTGCCTGGTTTTTAATGCTAGAACACCAAAAATGAATTATTTGTGAGCATAACTTATGAAAGGGAAATATAAAACCAAAAATTAACGATATACATATTCTTTCCTTTTTTATGAATCAAGCACTCTTGCATCAGGTTTATACAATGCCAGTCTTAACTACCTTCATTCTTATGATGAATGTATCTTTTTCCATTCAGTTATATTAAATGTATGTTTTCATTTTTTTTTCCCAAAAACTTAAGAAGAGAGTCACAGAGGCAGTATGTGGGCTTTTCCTGTTATGACCCCATTTCCAAAAAGATTGGTGGTCATTTTTTAGTTTATAGTTGGTCTTTTTTCATTGTATATACCAGGAGAATTTAGCTGACCACGATTTACTTGCATAGCAAACCCTGACATAGATCATGGAACACATAATGGTCTCCCCTTTTTGATGATGGTCCCATATTTTTACAAAGAAAAATGAAAAATCTAGACTACTTTTACTTGTTAAAATCATTGATGAAATGAGGTCAATTGAGACTATTGAATTACTTTCTAAATATGAGAGAGAAAATATTAAAAATACATCTTTGCTACATACACACTTGAACCTTATAAAATTGTGAATGGACTAAAAAGAATTAAAGGGTTTAATTAAATAATTAAACATGTAACTTTAGAATATTCTGAGGGCTACTGTAATTATGACTTTCACATGTTTTAATACATGGAGCAATGAACAGACTATTTTGAAATTGACTTAGGGAGATGGGATATCCTTGGGGTCTAAGATCTTTAGGTCCAATGCCTTCAGTGGACATTTCCAGACACTTTTGGTAATCAGTTGGTACCCAAATCTATATCACCACAGCCGAGCAGTACATATATAGTTTGGCAAAAGATAACAATGACTCTTGCTTCTCCTTTTTCTATAATAGACCTTATTTATTATTTATCTAAAATACATAAAATGAAAGGAAAAGCTAATCTCATTTAATTTCTATCCAATCCTGCAACCCATTTTTATTGGCTCAGGTTATGGGTACATATAATATCTGAAGACATATATAAATATTAAGCATTTTCCTGGGTTCACGAAAAGTCAACAAAATAGTTTACATCAGCTAGGAAAATTAAATTATGACTTCACATTAAAAGGTGATATTTCCTTTGTTCCAGAGAGACTATAAAATTCTATACTATAGTGACAATCAATCTCAACTTCAGACATGGAATTTTGCTGCTTCAGTTCTTTTCAGACTGTGTCATTAGTTGAAATAACTCCCCAAGGCTTATTTACACTTTAAAGATTTTTTTCAATGCTTAAAAAGAACGTTTTCTAATAAAATTCCTTACCCTGAAAGCTAAAGTAATCAGCGTATCTAAATTTGTTTTGACTACATCCATTATTTAAAGCACTATTACCCAGAATTCCCGACTGGCAATGGGAATTTTTAGCATTGCAAGCTGACTCTGTCTTGAATTTAAAACCTACTGTGGCACTGCTTATATTGTAGTCACGGCATCAGCTAAAGGATTCTGAAAACACTTAGCAGTATCATTTTGCCAGAGTCCTTTCCTATATTGTGATCAGACATTATAGTCTAAGTTTAAACGGACAAGAGTAGTGTTAATGGGCAATATATATATATAATATATATAATATATATATATTATATATTATATAATATATAATATATATTATATATAATATATAATATATATTATATATAATATAATATATAATATATATATATTATATATATTATATATTATATATATTATATATATTAGGGTTTCAATGATTCTCATTTTACTGACATTTTCATATAATGCGTGTCCTACTTTTGACTCTGTCATTGACTCCTATACCACACATAGAAAAGAGATACCCTATCTAGAAAATTAGACATAGCATTTTCAAATTTGGGTTCGATAACTTGTTGATTCTTCATGTATAATTTATTATTTTACATACTTTATTTTAAATGAGGAGAGTTGGATTTAGCAGAATCATGAGAGCGTGAATTTGTCCTTCTCATAATTACATTTCACGGTATTGAATTAGTAATCTTTAAAAATGATAGCTTTTATTATATGTTATGCCAGAAAAGCAAAATAGTTTTAAATATGAAACAGAAAAACTACTTAAAATATGCCCAACACAATATCTAGCATTGGGTGAAGAGCAGTTACCACCTTCCTGTAAACCCTTTTACAAATATGGGCACATGGGGGGAAAGAAAAAAAATGGGCCAGTAGAGCTGGTCTGTGTTAATTGTCAGGCCACATCTGTGATTTTTCTACCCATACCTTATAACTCAATAAAACTCTGGTGTTTGAGCTTTTTTATTCTATAATTATGGAAGTTTTTTACCTATGTATGCACTTACTCATTGTCTCCCGCTTCTTTTGTAAATTGTGCAGCGTTCCTCAATGCTTCGTGGCAGGAATTAATTGATGTGTTATGATATTCTTTAATTGTCATCCATAAGAAACAATATGAAATAATTTCAGATAGAGCCTGTCTTTGTGTTAAGTTATTCAATATCTAAATTAAGAAATGTCTTTGAGCATTCCTGAGACCTTTTAATTAAATGACCTTCCAACCTGTCCCCAGCTTCCTTATTTAAAGATCAAACCCAGTGCTCGCTTCGGCAGCACATATACTAAAGATCAAACCCATGATGTTGAAAAAAGGCTTAAAACAAAATGTTATTCAATTTCTTACCTTTTCTTCATCATCCCTACTTATTAAATAATTTTAGCACTATACTTCATCTAGTCTTAGGAGTGCACATCATTTAATCACAACATATCAAACTCTTTAATTAAATTTATTGACAAGACACATGAACTTGATCCCACTGGTGAATAGAGATCAAAGCTCTGACATCTTACAACTGCACTAATTTTCAGAATACTCGGGTAACTTCTCTGCAGTTATGAAGTGAGGTTCTTTGTATTTTATAGGTCGGTTAAATTGTCATAGGTGAAAAGAATTGAATTAGACTCATTTACCATTCTTCGTTCAGATAGCTGAATATTAGTACTGGAAATGGAATAACATGTTGATTAAATAATTTGCAAATCAACTTAAACATTGATAAAAAGTAATGTCAAATATGCAAAAGGGGATACAGAATCCTGATCTGATAATAGGAGATGAAGTAAGATGTGATAACAAATAGCATAAGTGGTAAAATTAACACTGCCAGGTGTCAGCTCCTGCTATAGGCGGAATGTGTTCCCCCCAAATTCATATGTTGAAACCTAACCCACAATGCAATGATATTAGGAGGGGGAACCTTTGGGAGGCAATTAAGTCATGAGGGCATGATCCCCATGAGTGAGATAAGTACCCTTATAAAAAAGACCCTAAGGAGCTCTCCTTGTCCCTTCTGCCTCATGGGGACCCAGCTAGAGGATGGCCATCTATGAATCAGGAAGTTGGCTTCCACCAGACATCTAATCTGCCTGCATCTTGCTCTTGGGCTTCTTAGACTCCAGAACTAGTTGTCTGAGTCTATGGTATTTCTGTTACAGGGGACAGAATGAACTAAGACAGCTTTTCTGTAGCTATTTTCAACAGGTACATGTTGAATTGCCTGTTACTCTGGAGGCTGGTCTTTAAGTGTTAAAATTTTCAAAGTTGTTCATATAATCCCTGCTAAAACCCTCATTGTATTACTATGCTTTGTCACAGGAAGGAGATAATTCAGCACAGACAATAAAATAGGAGATATCCAATTATTACGTTGGCCTTTAGCCAGACTTTTGTCCATTGTGTGCTTTACAAGAAAAATAATAGCATTTGTTTTCTTGCTGACATGGTAATATCTGTTTAACTGACCTAGAAAAGAGGAAAGACATCTGTGTCTCTGAAACTTGATAATTTTGTCATTCACTAAGTTACTGTGATCAGTATGAGATTTTTGAATAATTTATAGAGTCTCTCATTGTCATTCCCTTAAAATAATGGTTTTGGTTCAGTGTAGGTGTGATGCTAAGTTATTTGTTTTCATTTGAAAAGCTTAGTTGAACTCTTAAAGCATTAATTAGTATTTTATCAAAATGCACAATTGGAGAGGTTGGGACCAGATATTAGCAGCCACTTAGTTATTTTAATTTCTTCATGTATCCTTGGATTGTGACTTAAATCCTTTCTATTGCAGTTGAAACATTTGATAACGGGACTATGATCCAGAAGCCCTAAATAACGTATATTACACTTGAATCTAGAATTTGGCCTTATTTTTACATAATTATTCACACACGGGGCAAAGTAAAATCAAGAAAAGTTTTAAAACTTAGGAATTTGAGAAGAATAGAAAGCATATTCACTTCCTCAAAAGGTACATTCTCCTGCCCTAATGCAATAATTAACATTCCTATCCCAACATAAAATAATCCAGATGGAATCTCACAGAATTAAAGAATTGTGATGATAACATTGATACATATTGTCAGTTTTCATTTAACAATACTGTAAATAATTCAAGATCAAAAGGAAGTGAAAACAGAAAAATATGACTTGAACCATAGAGCAAACTATTACATCTATGAGCAAGAAAAGCAAAAAATGCAGGAAATAATTAGGTACATAAAAAAACCCAAGTATAGGGGCGCCTGGGTGGCTCAGTTCGTTCGTTAAGCGTCTGCCTTCGGCTGAGGTCATGATCCCAGGGTCCTGGGATTGAGCCCCACATCGGGCTCCCTGCTCCGCGGGAAGCCTGCTTCTCCCTCTCCCACTCCCCCTGCTTGTGTTCCCTCTCTCGCTGTGTTTTTCTCTGTCAAATAAATAAAATCTTTAAAAAAAAAACAAAAAAAACCAAGTATAATAATTGTATTTTTTTTAAAGATTTTATTTATTTATTTGAGAGAGAGAATGAGAGACAGAGAGCACGAGAGGGAGGAGGGTCAGAGGGAGAAGCAGACTCCCCGCTGAGCAGGGAGCCCCATGCGGGACTCAATCCAGGGACTCCATCTCAGGACCCCGGGACCATGACCTGGGCAGAAGGCAGTCGCTTAACCAACAAAGCCACCCAGGCGCCCAGATATAGATTTTTTTTCTTCTTAAACCATTATTTTTTTTTTAAGATTATATTTATTTATTTGAGAGAATGAGAATGAGAGAGAGAGAGCACATGAGAGGGGGGAGGGTCAGAGGGAGAAGCAGACTCCCCGCGGAGCAGGGAGCCCGACACGGGACTGGATCCGGGACTCCAGGATCATGACCTGAGCCCAAGGCAGTCGCTTAACCAACTGAGCCACCCAGGAGCCCCGAAATCATTATTTTAAATAGAGAAATTATATTGAAAGTTCCTTATTTTTATCCCCTGCTTTCAGGAAGCCTTGTAAATAGAGTTGTATTTCCTGATTTTTTAATAAAATAAAACTTTTGGAAAGAAACATATTTTATTGTGTTTTCTAAGAGCTTATTCCAATGTTTAGCCATCCTTGCTAATCAGAAAACTTCAAAATTAATATAGCAATTTTGCAGCATATTAAAGTCTGCAGACTTCTTCCTCAACCCCCTGTAAAATACGGAAGGAGACATTTTACATGTCCTGAAACATTATAAACATGACCATATCAGAAACAACCCCAGGTGAAATTGTAGCAGGAAAAAAAAATCAGAATTGGTTTTAGACTCACTGCTACCTCAGACCTCAGGCATCATCGTTCCTTACACTTCAATCACAACCCTCAGGAGGTCAAGTTTCACTGCAGGATCCTTTGTAGACCTTGCCTTTCCACCCAAAGCTGTGTATGAGATATTTGCCATTTCATGAAGCAAAACTCACATTTTTTCCTTTTATTTGCAGAACCCTGAAACCACGATTCTTTAATTTGATAAAGTAAACTGTGACAGTGTGTTAATGAGGGCTGAACCATTTGTATATTTTAATAGCAATTTTCTGCAGATAATTACTCCACCTCAATTCAAAGAAGTGCCTCTAGCTATGGGAATTTCACCCCACTCGGAAACAGAGCAGGACCCCCTGGTAATCTGAAACTCTCATTTTCCTGTCATCTTTGTCTGTGTTATTTGCACTCAGTGTTCTTTGTTCAAGGCTGCAGATGAGTTGGCTTGGGGATTGTGAAGGGATCTGATATTACCCAAAGCACTTTCAACTCTGTGGGAAAGACACTTAAAATAAACTGGGAACTCCAGTAGTGATCATTCTTTCTTTTTGAGCCACCATTACAATATGAAAGAAGCTCAAATTTTAGGCATCATCTAACCTTTCGATCTTTCCTGTCCCTTCTGTCACCCTCAAGAGGATGCTTGGCCATGCTTTTAGCAGACTTTAATACTAAACAGCAAATAATGGTGGAAGGAAAGCACGCATCCTTATAGACATAGACTCTGTTTTTTTTAATTCTGTCATAGACTGTCATGCAATTAAAAGCCAGTCAATGGTTTTTGTTGTTGTTGTAAGAGCTGAAAAACAAAGATTTAAGAAATTTAGTGAAAATGGTAATGGGGGAATTCTGATATTTAGTAAGGTCCCTGACACACATGATTTGATAGTGAATAGATTAGAGGACATAGTATGAAAATCATGTGCCAGTATGATCTCTCAGAAAAAAATAATAAAAATCTACATAATAGCAATGCCAGCTACATGGGGGATTGTGTTGAAGAGGAAAATTCTCAGGAGAGGGGGTGGGGTTAAGTTCAAAAGGACAGAACAGGACAGTAATTAGTACAGCAGAGGTAAGATCTTAGGAACACGGGCCCTTTACAAAGGGACATAGATTCTGGAAACCTATCTGGAAGGAATAAATAGGAAGTAGGTTCCACGCTGCAAGCAGGAAGACAAATGAACCCTATTTAACCCTGTTTATCCTGGAGCTCATGTACTTCTCCCCATGGTTTCAAATACACACATTATTTAGATACTTCCAATTCTCATATCTCCATGTGACAGGAAGTCCAGAAGCAAACAAAAAGAAAAACAAAAAAACATTGGTCTTCTAGTTTGCCCAGGAAAAGATCTAAATATCCTTGAGTTATGCCCTATGCACTCCGAGTCAATCTTTTGGGTCAGGAGATATTGTTATCCCCACTTTACAGATGAGAAAACTAGGACTGAAAAGTAATAAATAAAGGATTCGTGTTTCTAAACAACTATGAGGGTTGTTTTGTATGGGGAAGGGAAATCTTCTTTTGGGATTAATATTCAGAAGTATTTGTTTGATAAATTAAGAATTATTCACTTTTCTGCAACTTATCAATTTTATCTTTACTATGTCAGAGGATAATTGTTTCAGAAAAAATGCATAACATCGGTATGAATACAAAGTTCATGTGTACCATTGCCTTATACTTTATTATTTTTTTATATTTATTTTCCTCTTGTGATCAATGAACCAAATAAAACTGTCCTTGGAAGAAAGATACATACAGTTTTAAATACCAAGTATAAACCCACTATTAACATACTAAATATTAGACAAATACTTAATATGAAGAATGCATTGCTTTCCTCATGATGGCCTGGGTGAGGAATTATCTCATCCCTTTTTGTTCCTTCTGTCAAAACAAAATGAGAAATTATATGATATTATAGGAGAATCATAATGCTGTACAAATCATAAGTTATAGAGAGAAAGTAGAAAATAATATGCAGCTAAACATAAATTTTATAATTCTAATGCTAAGGCATAAACTCACAATATCAATGTATGTTGAGAATGTCTGCCAGCATTCAGTTTCCATGTTAATAAGTATTAAATGTCTCCATACACTTTTACCTTGAGTTTTCAGAATTCAGTTGTATTTCATATCTAACCTATGACATGCTTGACTGGAAGAAGGGTATGTAGTGTAGTTAAAATTAGTGGTGTTGAAGCTCATCTTAATATTTGTAAAAGATACGAAGTTACCAGTAAATACCTCAGAAGTATATATACAGAGCATATATGGAATGAACTATATATCAATAACCTTAATCCTAATAATATTGTCATTTATGTAAATTCAGATTTGCACCTAAATTCTTTGTTCTCATTCAGAAGTCAGGGTTAGGTGTATGTTATTTTCACAAATAGAAATAATGTGCTTTATTAAAATGGTTTTAATAGTTACTAAAATTGTCTCCTTTACAGATGTGTTTATTTCATATTTTCTTTAAAAATTACATCACTGGACAGTTTTAATGCTCAAATATTTCCTAACTCACGCATTTGAATAATAAAATGGTATATACAGAAAATAATTTGAACATTTTATAAAAATTCTAGGATCCTCAGATTTTTTAAATAATGTAGGAAAAACACAGGAAAGAGCTGTGAATATTTGATGATTGAAAGAATGGAACTCCAAGCTTTCTATTTTAATGTTGTAGAAGACACAGGAACTGGTCCATACTACATAGAATCCTCCAGGAAAAGATGTAGATTGCATTGCTTTTAAGTGCTCTAAAGTGACTTTGTTCCTTCTTTTGGATGAGAATTACTTCAAAATGCTACCTAACTTCGTCTTCACTGTTGTTTTGTTTTAATGTATCTGGTTGGCAAAATGTTTTGTGTGTTGGTTAGAATCAGAAAACTGATTAAAAATTCCTTTTCTAGCTCAGAAAAACTCTACCTACCAGAACTACAAATACAGATTTGCCTTGAGTAACGTGATGCAAAACTGCTGTTTGGCATAATTATTAATAATGTTCTTATCAGTCTCAAATTGTATTGATTTTATTTATTTATTTATTTATAAACATTTTATGTATTTATTTGAGAGAGAGAGTGAAAGAGAGAGAGCATGAGTGGCGAGGAGGAGCAGAGGGAGAGGGAAAAGCAGACTCCTCACTGAACAGGAAGCCTGTGGTGAGGCTCAATCCCAGGACCCTGAGATCATGACATGAGCTGAACGCAGGCACTTAACTGACTAGGTCACCCAGGCGCCCCTCAAATTGTATTGATTTAGACAGTAAATTTGATGGTCACCTGAGCTATAGTAGTCTGTCCTTACTCAGTTGAGATTTTTTTTTTCAGATTTTATTTATTTATTTGACATAGAGAGACACACAGAGAGAGGGAACACAAGCGGGGGGAGTGGGAGAGGGAGAAGCAGGCTTCCTGCTGAGCAGGGAGCCCGATGCTGGGCTTGATCCCAGGACGGTGGGATCATGACCTGAGCCGAAGGCAGAAGCTTAATGACTGAGCCACCCCACTCTGTTGAGATTTTTGATAGAATATGAATACCCTTCATTTGTGCAGTTAAAAACACTGTATTTTTTAAAAATAAGTAACAGTTACTAAGAAATGTCAAAGTATACCCAGTATTAGACTTTTCAAGAATGCAATGTTATAAAATTATGCCATTTCTTAAATTTTCTCGTTTATTCACTCTTTGAAAGTACTTTGAAGGCACTTTTCTTTTCAATTTACAGCCTATTCACAGTTATCAAAGTACCTAACATAGTTAGGTACAGATGGTGTGCAGTCAATAAATCTTCTTAATGAATAAATAAATAAACATAGAGAAGGTCATTTCTTGAGAAACTTAAATCTAACTTTAAGAGGTGATACTAAGAATACAGTATATATGTTTATTAGTCTGAAAGCTAAATGTGTTAATAAAAAAAAAAGGACAAAATTCTACAGGGACAAAGTTTTTCTTGTCCTGGATTTTCTTCATCCTGGATAAAGCTAAAGAATGTTCATTCTGTGAAACAAGTAGGTAATGAATCTTGTTCAGTGGTTCATAGATACAGTTGTAACTCACAGCTATGAGAAGGGTTTTTAGTAGCCAAATTTCATATACACAAGCCACTTGACTGAGAGATTGAGTTAATGAAGATGACTGTAATATTATGGTATTAAGGGAGGAGTATATTTTAAACAAAACCACTTTCGGGAAATGAGAAAAAGCAAGTCAACAAACAATTGGGGAATATATTTGAGAAGGAAAAATCAAATCAAGCAGGTGAATGAAGGTATACTAAGACATGATATATATTATGTAGAAGTCTGATTATTTCAACCATAGTGTAGTCACATAATAGTAAACTATTTAGTAACTCAGCTGTGTCTCTACTGAAGTCACCATATCTAGAAAGTAAGGACTCATGACTATATCGCAATACATTTATATGTCTTGTGGCTCTGATAATAACTCACTGGGAAAATAAACATCTTGTTAGTTTACTGGGGCCCATGACTAAGGGAAAATTGGATTAAAAATAAGCATTAGGTCGTATTGTCCTCCTTAGAAATTAATATGCCATAGATTATCATAGAACTTCAAATATGAAGCAAACCTATTTTATAATATGAATTTAATATGAATATGGAGCCTCACAATTTTTATAATTTGAAGTAAGTGAATAATTTTATTCATTTCAGTTGAATAATCAAAGTAACACCACAAAAGAAATGTAGTAAATGTTAAAAGATGATTTACATGTTCATTTAACATATATTTAACATATTTAATTAGAAATGCATGAAGTAGCAATGAAGGGGGGAAATCGGAGGGGGAGACGAACCATGAGAGACTTTGGACTCTCAGAAACGAATGAGGGTTCTAGAGGGGAGGGGGGTGGGGGGATGGGTTAGCCTGGTGATGGGTATTAAAGAGGGCACATACTGAATGGAGCACTGGGTGTTATATGCAAACAATGAATCATGAAACACTATATCAAAAACTAATGATGGGGGCGCCTGAGTGGCTCAGTCGGTTAAGCAGCTGCCTTCGGCTCAGGTCATGATCCCAGGGTCCTGGGATCGAGTCCGGCATCGGGCTCCCTGCTCTGCAGGGAGCCTGCTTCTCCCTCTCCCTCTGCCTGCCACTCTGCCTACTTGTGTTCTCTATCTCTCTGTCAAATAAATAAATAAAATCTTTAAAAAAAAAAAAACAAAAAACTAATGATGTAATGTATGGTGATTAACATAACATAATAAAATTAAAAAAATTAGTTTGGAAAAAAAAGAATGAAGTAGCTTTCATTATAAGCAGTTTGTATTGGTTAATTTATTTATTCATCCAGGAAATTGTTCATGGCCAGTAATAAGTGCACAAGTTTCAGTTTAAAATCTTACAATAAAAATAAAATATTACCTTTGATCTAAATATCAGATGGGTTACTATTTTCTAGAACAATTATGGGATTTTTTTTAATTTTTATTTTTTAAAGATTTTATTTATTCATTTGAGAAAGAGCACATGAGAGGGGGAGGGTCAGAGGGAGAAGCAGACTCCCCGCTGAGCAGGGAGCCCGATGCGGGACTCGATCCAGGGACTCCAGGATCATGACCTGAGCCGAAGGCAGTTGCTTAACCAACTGAGCCACCCAGGCGCCCCAATTATGGGAATTTTTAAACTTGAAACATGTTTTTCCTTGGCAGGTGAGCTGTTAGGTCGTTCTTTACTTACTTTGTGACTTGTGTTTTTTAAGTACAGATCACCTCACATTATGCAACTTGTATATTAAACTATTCAAGCTTCGTCTTCTTTTCCTAAACTTATTTTTTTCTTTTGCTTACTTCTGATTAATTTTCATTTTGCTATAGAGTGTACATATTTGTAAGTTAGCTTTAGCTATTTTAGAACACATTGCAGTACAAATTTTTGCAAATAAAAGAGTAAGTATAATAAACAGTAAATACATGATTACAGAAAACAAGAAAAATACTTGGTAGCATGTGTTTCTAAATCACATTTTCTAGTCTTTCTTCACTCCTTCAGAATTTCAAGGAGTAGGACATATTTTGCCCATTACAGATCACTCCCTACCTCCCCACACCTTGCTCACATTAGTGGAATTCATAAACCTTAGCTGGCTTGATAAGTATAGCTGAAGAAATGTAGCCTATGCCTAAAGTAGGTCTTTTAAGTAGAACACACATTATATTGGTGATTCTTTTTAAACTGTCAAAGCAATGAACTAGAGTGACCCATCTGAAGGAATTGTGCTTTTGCTATACAATCAAACAGGGTTGTTTTGTATCAAAGTGTTATCAGTATATGACCTTTCCTCTCCTTCATCTTTTATTTTCTGTGCATTTGATTAAGAGGAAAACATTGTCACCCTATATTCATTCACATAGCAACAGAGGTCAAATGGAATTAAATAAACTAAACTACAGAATAATAAAATGTGATTAGAGAGATGTGACTAGAGAGATGTAGATTTGTATTTTTATAAACTTCTTCAAAAATGCCTCTATTAATATAAAGAAATTTTATTTTTGTGTAGGTATATGTTTCTTACAAGAAAACTTTTTCCCCACAATGTCTGAAGTTTGAGTACATTTCTTAGAAACATCATTTATTCATTCAAAAATAATTTATTGAGGATCTGCTCTATTGTAGACCAGTTTTTTTTTGGGGGGAAGGTTGTTATATCCTCACATACTGTCTCTATTTTTTGTCTGGCAGAGGCTGCCCACCTAGAGTCTACATCCTCCAGCCTTCCAAGGAGTTACATGGAAGAACTAACATTTTTTCATGGCAGGAAATATGTCCAACTTATCTTAATTTACCCCCAAAGTTCATAAACCAGGCTGAAAGGCAACAAGTAGCCAGTGTGAACAGATAATGTCAGTTCTGAAATCATCCCTCTCAAGGCCCCACCCCAGCATGCAGGTTACTTTGGGTTATTCCCCAGAATCTCCCCAGACTACCTTGAAGCCACAGTCTAAGAAGAAAGAATTCATGCCTGATAAAGCAAGGGTCCTCATGGACATGCTGGGGTATGATGGCAGATGTCCACTCTGATTTCTTGTTTATACCATACTGATGGTTAAAAATTTTTATGACAACCCCTAAAAAGAAGTGTTGCTCATATGTTAGCTACTTAAATATTATACCTTAATATACTGATAAAGCATGCATGTAAAGAACATGAACATAGTTATTATTAAATAAAAAGCTTCCTCGATTTTTTCAAAACATCCTTCTCTTTAAACATTGTTACTTGGTGATTGGAAAAATTTCAGCTTTAAGCCTTAAAATATACTCCATGTTTGAACAGGTTTCATTGCTTTTGGAATAGGTGTGATAAACATGAAATGAAGTCAAAAATAAATTTTGCTTTAAACTAGAACTTGGGGGTGCCTGGGTGGCTCAGTCGTTAAGCGTCTGCCTTCGGCTCAGGTCATGGTCCCAGGACCCTGGGATCGAGCCCCGCATCGGGCTCCCTGCTCCGCGGAGAGCCTGATTCTCCCTCTCCCACTCCCCCTGCTTTGTTCCCTCTCTCACTGTGTTTCTCTCTGTCAAATAAATAAATAAAATCTTTAAAAAAGGAAGAAAAAAAACCCTAGAACTTGAGGGGATGCCTGGGTGGGTGGTTCAGTTGGTTCAGATTCTGCCTTCGGCTCAGGTCATGACCCTGGGTCGAGTCCCGCATTGGGCTACTTGCTCAGTGGGGAGCCTGCTTCTCCCTCTGCTTGCCACTCCCCTGATTTTGCTCTTGCTCCCTCACTCTGACAAATAAATAAATAAAAATTTATAAAAAAATAAACTAGAACTTGAGGACTGACCTTATCACTGTAATTTACAAGCCTGTTTTAAAAGAGATAATTAGCTAGATGTACCTGTCTGTACAAAAAATGCTAAGAAGAGTTTGCATAAATATTATTACTACTCTACAGAAAAATCAGTTTGCTAATTTTCATCCTGCTCACTCTCACACCAAATTGTTCCTACTCTAATGAGTTTACAGTCCATTGAGGGGAGGGGCTACTGCTAAATAATTGCAGAAACAAGTGTACATTTTTAACTCTGACAAGTGATCTACAAAAAAAGTATATAAAAGGTAAAGTACCCAAATAAATAAAATTATAAATGTGAGAGGAAAAATCATGACCAACACCACAGAAATACAATTATAAGAGAATATTATAAAAAATTATATGCCAACCAGTTGGACACTCTAGGATAAATTCCTAGAAACATATAAACCACCAAAACTGAGACCAAAAACCACTGAAGAAATTGAATCAGTAATCAAAAATCTCCCCCAAAACAAAAGTCCATGGCCAGATGGCTTCCCAGGGGAATTCTACCAAACATTTAAAGAGGGGTTATCACTCAAACTATTAAAAAAAATAGAATTGGAAAGAGAACTTCCAAACTCATTTTATGAGGCTAGCATTGCACTGACTCTAAAACCAAAGACTCCACTAAAAAGGAGAATACAGGCCAATATCCCCGATGAGCATGGACAAAAAATTTCTCAACAAAATACTAGCAAATTGAATCCAGCAGTACATTACAAGGATCATTCACCCTGATCAAGTGGGATTTATTCCTGGGCTACAAGCAGGGTTCAATATTTGCAAATCAGTCAAAGTGATGCACTACATTAATAAAAGAAAGGATAAGAACCATATAATTCTCTCAATAGATGCAGAAAAGTCATCAAAAAAAGACAGCATTTACTCTTGATGAAAACCCTCAAAAAAGTAGAGGTAGATGGAACATAACTCAACATCATAAAGGCCATATACGAAAAACCCACAGCTAATATCATCCTCAATGGGGAAAAACAAAGCTTTTCCTCTATGGTCAGGAACAAGACAGGATGTCCACTCTCACCACTGTTGTTCAGCATAGTACTGGAAGTCCTTGCCTTGGCAATCAGACAACCAAAAGAAATAGAAGGCATCCAAATCCACAAGGAAGAAGTCAAACTTTCACTATTAGCAGATGACATACTCTATGCAGAAAACCCAAAAGACTTCACCAAAAAAATTGCTAGAACTGATACATGAATTCAGTAATGTGGCAGAATACAAAATCAACATACAGAAATCTGTCACATTTCTATATGCCAATAATGAAGCAGAGAAAGAGAAATCAAGGAATAAATCCCATTTGCAACCACACCAAAAACCATAAGATACCTAGGAATAAACTTAACCAAAGAGGTAAAAGATCTCTACTCTGAAAACTATAAAACATTTATGATACGAATTGAAGATGACCCAAAGAAATGGAAAAACATTCCATTCTCATGCATTGGAAGAACAAATATTGTTAAAAATTCTATTCTACTCAAAGAAATCTACACATTTAATGCAATCCTTATCAAAATATTGACAGCATTTTTCACAGAGTTAGAACAAACAATCCTAAAATTTGTATAGAATCACAAAAGACCCAGAATAAGCCACAGCAATCTTCAAAAAGAAAAGCAAAGTGGGAGGCATTACAATTCTGGACTTCAAGTTATATTACAGAGCTGAGGTGATCAAGACAGTACGGTACTGGCACAAAAACAGATACATAAATCAAATGGAACAGAATAGAAAACCCAGAAATGAACCCACAGTTATATGGTCAACTAATCTTCGACAAAGCAGGAAAGAAATCCAATGGGAAAAAGGCAGTCTCTTCAACAAACGGTGCTGGGAAAACTGGACAGCAACATGCAAAAGAATGAAACTGGACCACTTTCTTACTCCATACATAAAAATAAATTCAAAGGAGATGAAAGACCTAAACATGAGACAGGAAACTATCCAAATCCTAAAGGAGAACACAAGCAGCAACACCTTTGACCTCGGCCATACTAACTTCCTACCGGACATGTTGCTGGAGGTAAGGGAAACAAAAGCAATAATAAACTCTTGGGACTTCATCAGGATAAAAAGCTTCTGTGCAGTGAAGGAAACAGTCAACACAACTAAAAGTCAACCTTCACAATGGGAGAAGATATTTGCAAATGACATATCTGTTAAAGGGTTTAACCAACTTCTACAAAGAACTTAAACTTATCGGGGCGCCTGGGTGGCTCAGTCGGTTAAGCGACTGCCTTCGGCTCAGGTCATGATCCTGGAGTCCCGGGATCGAGTCCCACATCGGGCTCCCTGCTCGGCGGGGAGCCTGCTTCTCCCTCTGACCCTCCCCCCTCTCATGTGCTCTTTCTCTCTCTCATTCTGTCTCAAATAAATAAATAAAATCTTTAAAAAAAAAAAAAGAACTTAAACTTATCAAACTCAATCCCCCCAAACCAAATAATCTGGTTAATAAATGGGCAGAAGCCATGAATAGACATTTTTCCAAAGAAGACATACAAATGGGCCAACAGATACAGGAAAAGATGCTCAACATCACTCATCATCAGGGAAATACAAACCAAAACCATGATAAGATACCACCTCACACCTGTCAGAATGGCTAAAATTAACAACACAGGAAACAACAGATGTGGACGAGGATGTGGAAAAAGGAGAACCCTCTTACACTGTTGGTAGGAATGCAAACTGGTGCAGCCATTGTGAACACAATGGAGGTTCCTCAAAAAGTTAAAAATAGAACTACCCTATGATCCAGCAATTGCACTACTAGGCATTTACACAAAGGACATAAAAACACTGATTTGAAGGGTTATATGCACCCCGATATTTATAGCAGCATCATCGACAATAGCCAAAGTATGGAAAGAGCCCAAATATCCATCGACTGATGACTGGATAAATAAGTGACATATATATATGAATATTACTCAGCCATAAAAAAAAATGGAATCTTATCATTTACTACGATATGGATGGAGCTAGAGAGTATTGTGCTAAGCAAAATAAGTCTATCAGAGAAAGACAAATACCATATGATCTCACTCATATGTGGAATTTGAGAAACAAAACAGATGAACATGGGGGCAGGGGAGACCGAGGCTAACCATAAAAGAAACTCTTAACTATAGAGGACAAGCCGAGGATTGCTGGAGAGGAGGTGGGTCAGGGGGATGGGCTAAATGGGTGATGGGTATTAAGGAGGGCATTTGTGATGGGTACTGGGTGTTGCATGCAAGGGATGAATCACCAAATTCTACACCTGAAGCTAATATTACACTGTATGTTAATTAACTGACAGTTAAATAAAAGCTTGGAAAAGGAAAAAAATGAAAAAAATAAAAGTAAAAAATAAAAATAAAAAACTATGTTATTTTTACATGTTTCTTGTAGGATTCTGAAACTCGTGAAGAATGGCATAACTCTGCTGGTTTTCTTTCTTCCTTTATAAAAAGTTACCTTTCAGCCACAGGCACATCATGAATGTTAAATAAATATAAAAAACATCTTACACATATTTCAGAATTAAGAGATACACAATCTGGGATGCCTGGGTGGCTCAGTCGGTTGGGCGTCTGCCTTCGGCTCAGGTCATGATCCTGGCGTGCTGGGATCGAGTCCCGCATCTGGCTCCCTGCTCCGCGGGGACCCTGCTTCTCCCTCTGCCTCTGCCTCTCTCTCTGTCTCTGTCTCTCATGAATGAATAAATAAAATCTTTAAAAAAATAAAAAAAAAAGAGATACACAATCTGTTCTTTAAAGTGGTTCTTTAACACAGACTTTATGTGTGTATTCAGTTAGTGTTGTTAATACCAACAGGTATATTTGTTACATTATTATACGTCTATTAGTAAGAAATTCAAGCAATAAGAACAAAGAAAAAACAAACATATCCCACCACTCAGTAAGTTAACATTTAGTTAACAGACTTCTAGACATCTATCATCAATAAGTAAATACATACACACATACATTTTATATCAACAGACCAAATAGATTTATAAGAATGAAGTATTATTTAAAGACAAATAACTCCATGTAATTTTATTTAATTTAGGAGGAGAAACAATCATGTGAGATGAAAGAAATTCCTACATTTTGAATAACTGTTCCTTCAGTATGATATATTAGTGACTAAAAGTTCACTTTAAGTATAATAAGAAAGCTCACTGAAAACCATCAAGAAGTTATTTTATAAACCACTTGTTGGATAGTTTCAGTGTTAGACAATTAGAGAGGGAAGATGATTTGCACTTTTCTTCTCTCCTGTCTCTTAATTTTGGTTGCTTACCTTGTCTTCACTGCATTTGTGTGTGTTTTTTTTTTTTTTTAATTTGAGAGAGAAAGAGAGAGAGAGTGTGCACAAGCCAGGGGGAGGGGCAGAGGGAGAGGGAAAAGCAGACGCCCTGCTAAGCAGGGAGCCCAGCTACACAGGGCCAGATCCCAGGACCCCAAGATCATGACCTGAGCCGAAGACAGACACTTAATCAACTGAGCCACCCACATACCCCTGCATTAGTGTTTTTATATATTGATCTTTAATTATGTCTTGTCACTCTTTTGTCTCTACTTTTATAGCAAAACAAACTCATTATCTGAAGTACTGTTAACATGTTTCCTATAATTGAGTCATTATTTCAATTTCTCTCTCTCTTTTTTTTTTTTACTTTTCATCATTTAGTTTATAAAAGAAGCTCCCATGGAGGATGTGTTTCCTTGACTCATTGACAGTTGAGAATTTCTGCCTTATGTCTTTATAATACAGGGACAAATTGCTTGATTATAATAGTCTAGATCTTTTCCTTAGTATTTCATGGCAGTTTGCATTTGTTTTCTCATGTTAATGTTAGTGTCCATATGCTTATTTTTTTCTTATCTGGATGCCTAAAGAAATAGTCTTTGTCGTTATAGTTGAACAGTAATATAACTGGAATGTGCTTTGATGCTGGTAATTTCCCATCAAATTGTCCCCTTATAATTTAATTTCAATCAAAATATTCATTTATTCCTTCATTTTATAGAAAGCTTGTTGTTATGTATTTGAATTTTCTATTTCATTTATTGATTTTTTTTACCACTAGTCACAAATTAACTTTATAAGGAACTAGTGCTATCTGTTCTCCTTATCTATAATTTTCTCTCAACTGACTTTAATCATCTTGTCTTTTTCCCCCCTCCCCTCTGCATTACTCCATGACATTAATTTTGATTTTATTCTTTAGAGGCAGTTTACCATGGTGGTCTTTTGTTAAAAGCAGGGTTTCTGGAGATATACAGCCAAGACTTGCATGCTAGCATTACAATGTACTATCCTAAGGAAACATTAGAAAGGTATTTAGCCAATTTGTGTCTTAAGTTTCATTATCTTTAACATGGAGAGACTAGTGTTTTCTATCTCGAAGTACTATTGTGAGAACTAAAAGTGGTAACGCAAGCAATGTAATTATAAGAGTTCCTGGCATATAGTAGTCACTCAATAAATACTAAATATTATTGTTGTTTATCAAATTTATTTAGAAAGTAAGTGGCGGTTCAGTGATTGGCTCTCAATTTATTCTCTAGTTCAACTCGTTTATATCTCATTCTATTATTTTATCATCTCCTTTTTGAGCTTTTTGTATAATAGAATTATTATCAGTAGTAAATTCTTCAAAATAGGAAATCAATTTCAATCCTTTGGAAAGAGTTCTCTTTCAATGGGAATTCTTCATCTGCCTTTTATAAGATATTTAGCCTCTTCTGGTGGTTTTCCTATTGTGCTTACACAATTTTCTGGCCATTTATTTCATTTTAATATATCATAATGTGGATAACTTGGTCCTGATATTATACTTACATTTGAATGATATGGGAAAATTCATTCAGATACTTTCCCCCATATGGTCTGGGATTAGTTTGCATTGGCTCAGGAAGCTTGACTGGGATGAGAGGATCCAAGATGGTTTCATTCACATATCTAGTGCCTTAGCTGGAATGGGTAGAATGGCGGGGAGCTGGTTGGACCTCTTTTCTCCTCTCATAGTCTCTTACTTTGTAGAATCTTTCTGTATTCACCTGACTTTGCTCTCCAACATGGCAGTAGACTTTCTTAAATGGCAGCTGGTTTTCAACTGCACAAAATCATAAGCTGTCTCAGCCTGGAAACAGATACTGCCACTTTGACTTTATTCTATTAACTCATCAAATCACAAGGCCAGCCCAGTCATAGTAGGTGGACATAAAAGCCACTTTGTGATAGAAGGAGAAGCATATTTGTACAAAAATAGAAATAAATGTTTTTCACTATTATATGTTCTCCAAGGTCTATAACCATGCTGTTGCATTGTATCTGGCATATTTTTATTGGATGGAAAAATGAATACCTCCTTCATCATTGCTATAGTTTCAAAATATATTTTAGAACATAATTTTAGAACATAATGGTCTCTGCTTCTTCTTTATCCTCTTCCATCTTCTTTGTCTCCTTCTTCTTTTCCTTTTCCTCTGTCTCCTTCTTATTCTTTTTATCATAGAAAATCTATTATTATGCTAGAGAATTTTAGAATATTGGGTTGGAAATGTTGCCTTGTATTATTCTTCTGAAATATCACATCGGCTTTTAAATAATTATATATAAAACAGCAAAGCCAAAGCTTTGATGTGTGTGTTCTGTGTGTTTAAAAATTGATAAATATTTCATAAATATGAGGCATGTTGATTCGGGAGATATTTAATTGGCAAAGTTAAGGAGCTTGATTTCTTTTTTCTTAAGAGCTCCCTGAGGAATCTCAAAGTTTTTTTCTACTTTTCTTTAATCCCTTTTTATATATTCAGGCAAGAACAAGATCTTTTACTGTACTATAGCCTTGGCAGTGTGGTCTGTTTTTCTCTTTGGAATTGGTTTCTTGAGATTTGTTTGTTTGTTTGTTTGTTTTTTCCCAAGTGATTCTGGATTCATAAATGAACTTATTTGTTATTTCTACAGAGGAGAAGTTGGTTCACATGTTCTTTCTTTATTTTCCTCATTTCCGGTCTTTGAATTAAACTGTTACCATGAGATGGAGAAGGAAGAAACACAACTTGGATGCTGTCTCTTTCTTCCTCTTGATATTTCTCCCATTCTTTCTCTCATTCATTTAATTGACAAGTGAAACAGGCCTATGATACTGCCATTCAGTGTTTACCCAACCTGAGTGGTGGTGGCATATCACTGTTTTTATCCTGCATTCTCTGTGCAGAATCTCTTTTATCTTATGGTTGGTGAGGCTAAACGCAGGTAGTCCTGCTGCTGCTTCCTTCAAGCAATAGCCCCGTTTGAGAAACCAGTGCTCGAAAGATCTTGCTTTGGCATCATCTAAACATTACAGAAAATTTCTTACGTTTTGCACAACATATTCTTGATTATTGCCGAAATAATAAAATACAAAAGCTTAAATATCAGGTGTTTTTTGTTTGTTTGTTTTTTCTAATTCCTGATAAGGATATGTTTCACAAGAAGACCAGGGAAAGGGAATGCTTTGGTTTCTAAAACAAATATAGGGGTGCCTGTGTGGTTCAGTCGGTCAAGCATCCAATTCTTCATTTTGGCTCAGGTCATGATCCCAGGGTCATGATATCCAGGTCATGAGATTGAGCCCTGCATTGGGCTTCATGCTCAATGGGAAGTCTGCTTTTCTCTTCTCCCTGTCCCTGTGTCCTTCCCCTCCACTCACGCACTCACTCTTTCTCTCAAGTAAATACATCTTTTAAAAATAAAATAAATATGAATTCTTATTAATTTAAGATTAAAATTATTAAAAACAGCTAGGCAAAAGATGTTACCATTGTAATTCTCCACTAAGGCATTTCTGAAAATTAGCTGTTTAATAAATAAAAGTTTTCTTTTTTATAGTTCCTATATTAGGGTTCTCCAGGCAAAGAGAATCAATAGAAGATCTAATATATATACATATTAATATAAGGTAATGCACATATATGTTAATGGTATATCTATTTATGTGTATATTTATGTGTGTGTGTGTATATATATATATATATATATATATATATATATATGGAAAATATTTATTTTAAGGAATTGGCTTATGCAATTGTGGAGGCTACCAAATCTGAAATCCAGAGGATAAGTCAACAGGCTGGAGATTCAAGTAAAAAATTGCAGTCTTGAGTCTGAAAGCTGGAAATTTGGGCAGAATTTTTATTTATTTATTTATTTATTTTTATTTATTATATTTTGTTTTGTTTTTAAGATTTATTTATTTATTTGAGAGAGCGAGAATGAGAGAGAGAGAGAATACATGAGAGGGGGGAGGGTCAGAGGGAGAAGCAGGCTCCTCACTGAGCAGGGAGCCCGATGCAGGACTCGATCCCGAGACTCTGGGATCATGACCTGAGCCGAAGGCAGTTGCTTAACCAACTGAGCCACCCAGGTGCCCCCGGGCAGAATTTTTATATTGCAGTATGAGGTAGAATTTTCTTTGGAAAACCTCATTTTCTTTCTTTCTTTCTTTCTTTCTTTTTTTTTTTTTTTTTTGAGAAACCTCATTTTTTTGTTCTTATTCAACTGATTGAAGAAGTCCCATCTATATTATGGAAGAAAATCTGCTTTACCAAAGTCTTCCAAATGTACATGTTAATCACTACCTTTACAGAAACATGTAGACTAGTGTTTGACCACATAACTGATCACCATAGTCTAGAGAAGTTCACACATGAAATTAAATGCCATAGTTCCCTTACATTCTGGCTTCATAATATGCATGTTCATTTCATCAATGATATTCATATTTTCTGATT
Source organism: Neomonachus schauinslandi (assembly GCF_002201575.2). Lineage (NCBI taxonomy): Eukaryota > Metazoa > Chordata > Mammalia > Carnivora > Phocidae > Neomonachus > Neomonachus schauinslandi. The sequence goes on from NC_058404.1 coordinate 90,941,275, forward strand.
ATGAAGTGTCTGACAAAGAAAGTTATCAAAATAAGTGTTTTATTGTATTGGTGGAAAACTTGCTCTGTGTTAAAATAAGCTATTTATTAAACATATGGAATGAATCCAATAGAAAAACAATATGGTCACACTAAATGATATTTTATAAGAACAAAAATAATCATGAACCAAGAAGAAATAATTCTGTATCACTTTGAAACCCATTGGGTTGAAAATATATTATTTTTTAATCTATATACTGCCTTAAAGAAAGAATATTTAGTATAGAATAAGACTTAGAAAATTTACATTAGTGATTATTTGGTTCATTTTCAAAGGGTAGTCACATGTGAACACATAATAGTATATTTAAGTTTATGTCTCTGTCATTTATCTAATGTGTTAATTTTTTTTTTCATTGCATATTATTGCGTAACAGTAGTTGTTATGTCAAATTACCTAAAGGTTATTTTCAACAAGCAAAGGGGGTTAGGACTTCTGAAATGGTAGAGTAAGGAGTTCAGCAAATCCTCCTCCTCTAAGAATCAATGCTGAAATTAGACAATAATGTCAAAAACAACCCTACTAGGATTCTGGAAATCAAGCAAAGGCATAGAATGAATTGGAAAGTGATTATTCAAGGAAAGCGACATTTTTTTTTAAATTTTATTATGTTATGTTAATCACCATACATTACATCATCAGTTTTTGATATAGTGTTCCATGATTCATTGTTTTCATATAACACCCAGTGCTCCATTCAGTACATGCCCTCTTTAATACCCATCACCAGGCTAACCTGTCCCCCGCCCCCAGAACTCTCAGTTTGTTTCTCAGAGTCCATAGTCTCTCATGGTTCGTCTCCCCCTTGGATTCCCCTCCTTCATTTTTCCCTTCCTTCTGTCTTCTTCTTCTTCTTCTTCTTCTTTTTCTTCTTCTTCTTCTTCTTCTTCTTCTTCTTCTTCTTCTTCTTCTTCTTCTTCTTCTTCTTTTTATTTTTTTTTAACATATAACATATTATTTGTTTCAGAGGTACAGGTCTGTGATTCAACAGTCTTACACAATTCACAGCACTCATCATAGCACATACCCTCCCTTGTCTATCACCCAGCCACCTGAAAACGACTAAACCTCTGATAAAAGCGGTGACCATCTGCAGTGTTTTCCTTCAGGCTAGTTCCCCCTCTTCCGGCCACATCCTCATGGTAGTTTTATGGAGGCAGGGCAAGCCATCAAAACCAGAAGCTTCGCTGCCGAGGTTGACTTGATTTGGAGCAGCGCACATAAAATTCCCATGTCCAAGGGTGATGTTTAAAAAACAAAACAAAACAAAACAAAAAAACCTCTCTCCATTCGGTGACAAATATCTGGGAAACGCCAACATCACAACTAACTTGTGGTTGTGACGTGTTTGAACAAGCAACACATGAACAAGCTAACAAGATATTTAACAGAGATCTGGAGAATGATATAGCTATAGTGGACCTTGATAAGCTCCCATAAATTAGATCCTTGTAAATCGTAAGCCGGTTAGGAAAATACTTATCTTTTATGGATTTAGATTATACAGTCCAAATAGCACTCTCAATGCCTGCATGTGTGTGTGTGTTTTCTCATAATTACACACAAGGATCTTCAAGGACTTCAAACTTTGGGGATCTATGCTTCTTAAATATATCTAGTGTGTCAGTATCCATCACTGAAGTGTTTTGGGATGTTGCTCAAAGCCAAATGTATCAAAATTAGGGAAATACTAGTTATGTTCATTTGTGTATTGAGTATATGAAGATTATATATATTAGGAAGTTGGATTCTGGGGCAATTATTAATATCCCCACTGGTAGGTGCAAATTTGAAAAGTAGTGCTTAGAATTAGTAAAGTATGGGAAAAATAGAGACCTAGGGTAAGGAAGCCTGGTTAACACCAGTGGTCATCTGGCAATGCCAACCTATCTAAAATATTTTGATGGTTTTCCCCTAGACTTGCAAAATGTTATACTTAGCACATAGTTATGAATTTTCTGCTTCTATATTGCAATTGTTTTTGTTGTTTTGTTTTAATGATCTCCAATCCCTCAGTTAAGTTTGATACAAATACCTGTTAGTGTTGTGGACAATAAAGACAGAGAAGGCAAGGAAAGTCCAGTTGGTTCTATGTCAACTTTCTTGCTTCCACTAACGAAGTGGCATCTAATGGGAAATTGTGTTTGGGAGTTCCAAGAATAGCGTTAATGAAGGGAAAGGCAGAAAAAATTCTAGAAAATGGAACACACAAAAAAGTAGAAGCAATATCTAAATGGAAGATTTAAAATTAATGTGATATGGTGCCTCATTTTTAAATATGTACTAGAAGAAACTCATGTTAGAAAAATTGAAGGAGTAGCTAAGGAGCTGAGTACAACAGTTAACACTAATAATGGTCCTTAACTGGATACATCTTGTGTCCCGCTTCAAATCCTTTCTGATCACTTTCTACATGAATCATCTTTGAGAATAGCAGGTTGGAATCATTGTAATTTGACTGAAGATCCCCTCAAATATATTAGCTTATGTTCTACTTTTTGCCTTAGGACTTCTCTGATGGACGATGAGAAGCCTGCTTAACTACCCCAGCATGTGCAAACCTGAAAGTGCAAGGTATTAACACATCACAGGGTGACTTTTGACCAATGATGAATGAGATTTGCTGGATAAATTTTTACTTCATTTATCCCTCAGGAGTCAGTTCTGTGCCACATTCTAGGCAAGGGCCAATAAGTCATGGGCTGTCACAATGGGTGCATTCCCAGTTCAACTTTCCCAGGAGAACAAGAGCATGACTTGCTTTCTTTTAGTGGGTTCTTTTGTACTTAGAAAGGACTGGTAATGAAATGTGATATTGCAGTCACATAATTTCTTAAATACACCCATAGGAGAAGCAATAGGACCGCAATATTCTAAGCAGTTCTCAATTTGTATACGCATTTTTACAAATGTGTACATTTACCTGAACCCCTTTCTTTGGTTTGTCTTTAAATTCCAGAACCAGATTTCCATCTAATATTTGTTCTGTATAGGCTATTTACACTCATGGACAGTTCCAGAGGGCAGAATTGCACTACTTACACCCTTGTATAAACACGGCAATATCATATAAGAGTTTGGAGCCTGTTGTGATAGTAGCTAGTACTGATTCAAGTGCTATTTCAGATCTTAGACTCAGGGACACATAATAGATGAATACATTCTGGGCTCTTTTTAGATAAGCGGGATGGAAGGAAGGCACCAAATTCGTTCTGCTTGTTTGTCATATGTAAGTCAAACACTTATTTTCAAGTGTGAGAACTTTCAGGTTTTTCTCCCCCCTCTAGAAAGTGGCAAACACAGTCACTGTTTCATCAGCCTTGAGTCCTGAGTGACTATGATAACCAGAAACCCCTAAAGATCTGAAAATCTGTGATAGACATGTAGACCTGCTAAGAAATTAATATTTATTGTTTAAAATTATTAAGATTCTGGTCTATTACTGTAACATAACCCAGACTGATGTACCTGTGCATTTGTTCCTTGGTTTTAAACTCTATTTTACTCTTTCACATTGTAATTTTTAGTATGCTTTTATAATCAAAACTATGAACAAAATCAGATGTCTTTTCTGTTTTGACTTGTAGATACAAGTTGTTATTTAAGTGACTTTTAAATGTTTATTTTTTCCTTTAGTGCTCTCGTATATTGTTTCTAATTCAGTTTCCTAAATTAAATATCTCATTTCAACTAATTTATTTGGTGGAAACTAGTTCACTGCTCTTGTCAAACAAATAAGCAGGAAGTTATGGAAAGGCATTTGTACGTTTTCTAATATCTGAACCCCAAAATTTCTAATATCTAATATCTAATTTCTAATATCTGAACCCCTAAAATCTGAACCGACATATTTTATGGAACTCAGCTATTCAATTTATGTGTGTATTGTGTGTTGTCACTTTACCGATATTATTTTCCAAAATATAAATCTTGCAATTCATTTCTCGATTATTTAGTAACTCAAGTCCAATGAATGCTAATGCCCAGTATTAAAATTATGTGTTAAGCTGACAAATAGATTCTTTCTCTTATTTTTTATTCAATTTCATTCATATGACAATAATTATCCTCTAGCCATATTTCTCTAATTTTTATTTAAATGCTCATTCAGTGAAAGGATACCTGCATTCAAGTCATTTATGCTACCATTCAAATCAAATCATTTGCAACCCAATTGATTGCATTTCTTTATACCACCAGCAACAAATCACACTTGGAAGAGAAATAACACAAAAAAATGTCAGGATAGATTCAAACATTTTATAAAATATTGAAAGAAAGAGCATGCCCTTCATCTAGTCATTAACTCAGAATTCACTGAGAAATCAAACTAGAGTTACTTTAAGAATAAATTCAAGACCATCTATTGTTTCATTCAGTTTCCCACTTTTTATTCATAATGATTGGTAATTAGATATATTTTAATTTATATTTGGAAATATTTTCTGGAAATTAAAAATTACTTTATATGATCACCAATGAAAAAATATTATAAATGAAATTTCAACAACTAATTTATGTGCTTTGAATAATTCTAATAGAATAACTTGGCAAAAGTGAAAGATAAAAATCTTCCAAAATGAATATACGCACAGATATTTAACAAAGCACATATAAATATTTAAAGGAAAGGGGATAGTAAAATAACTATAATAATAATTATGGAAAATATAAGCTGAATAATATATATCCTTATAATATCCTTATGTTAAGAAACCACTTATCAATTATTCTGGCTGTTACATATTAAATAAATATGAAGCTTAAGAAAAAGAATGTTAAGATGATTTTTCTCTGCAAATAGTTTGTTACTCTTTTTCTGCCTTTGGTTTGAAAATGATTGGTATTTACAAAATGTTCCAATAATATATTCTTGAAATTTCTTAGCATAAGAGAACAATATAACATCAGGAGGCTCATTATTTTACTTTCTATGATTTTCAAAATGAAACTAAGAATGCATTGTTTGCTAATTTCCTGATGGTAGCCATCAATAAAAATTAGCATTATGTCTCTGAGAGGCTGATGCTACTTATTTTGGGAATCAGTGTAAAGGGATTTGGGGAATTTCTAATATGAATTAATGGTGCTTTTTCTATGCATCTCATTAGAGTCATAAAGTGAGTTTAAATTTAAATCAAGGGTAAATAACACATTAGAACAAAATATATAAAGCTCATTAAATTTTAAAGTTTAAGAGCTATTTAAAAGAATACATTATTTTATATCTGAAAGAATAGATTTTTGTCATAATTTTAAGTGCCAATATGTAGAAAAATATATACATATATAATAAAATATGCATATGTAACAAAATATACATATACAATAAAAACATGTTATTCTTTAAGCTTGAGTCACATGCTGTAGATACATTTTAATTATTTCATGCATGCTCTTAAAGGGCTGCAAATCATATATATGATAAGGGGTTAATATCCAAAATATATAAAGAACTCATATAACTCAAAGGCAAAAATCCCAAACAATCTGATTTAAAAATGAGAAGAAATGAATAGATATTTTTCCTAAGAAGACCTACAAGTAGCCAACAGGTACAAGGAAATGCAAATCAAAACCATAACAAGATGCCACCTCATACCTAGAATGGCTACCAGCAAAAAGACAAGAGATAACAAGTGTTGGTGAGACTATGGAGAAAAGGGAATTATTGTTCATTGTTGGTGGGAATGTAAATTTGTAAAGCCACTATGGAGGTTTGGAGGAGTATTGTTTCCTCAAAAAACTGAAGATTGAACTACTAAATGATCTAGCAATTCTACATCTGAGTACATATCTAAAGGAAGTGAAAACAGGATACGGAAGAGATATCTACACTTCCCTGTTCACTGCAGCATTATTCACAATAGCCAAGATATGGAAACCACCTAAGTAGTAGTCAACGAATGAAGATGCAACACACACACACACACACACACACACACACACACTGGAATATTATTCAACTACAAGAAAGAAGGAACTCCTGCTTTTTGCAACAACATGGATGGACCTTGAGGGAATTATGCTAAGTGAAGTTGAGTCAGACAGAGAAAGACAAATACTGTATGCTATCACTTACATGTGGAATCTTAAAAATTCAGAGATAAAGATGGTGGTTACCAGCGACTAGGGGGTTGGGCGAAATGAGGAGATATTGGTCGGAGGGTAGAAACTTCCATTTGTAAAATGAATAATGAATAATGAACAGCATGGTGATTATAGTTAATACTCTTGTACTACATACTTCAAAGCTTCCAAGAAAGTAGATCTTTTTTTTTTTTTTAAAGATTTTATTTATTTATTTGAGAGAGAGAATGAGAGAGAGCACATGAGAGGGGGGAGGGTCAGAGGGAGAAGCAGACTCCCTGCCGAGCAGGGAGCCCGATGCGGGACTCAATCCAGGGACTCCAGGATCATGACCTGAGCCGAAGGCAGTCGCTTAACCAACTGAGCCACCCAGGCGCCCAACTGAGCCACCCAGGCACCCAAGAAAGTAGATCTTAAATGTTCCTACTACTGGGGCTCCTGGGTACCTCAGTTGGTTAAGTGTCTGACTCTTGATCTCAGCTCACATGTTGATCTCAGTGTTGTGAGTTCAAGCCCCATGTTGGGCTCCACACTGAGGGTGGTGTCTACTTAAAAAAAAAAAAATGTTCTCAGCACAAAATGAAATAGTAATTTGGTGATGTGATCCAGCTGCTTGTTAATGCTATGGTGGTAATAATTTTGCAATATATAAGTGTATTAAATCAACACATTATACACCTTAAACTTGCACAATGTTATATGCCAATTATATCTCAATAAAGTTGGAAAAAATAATTCCACATATAGTGTGAAATGTTCAAATCTCAACATTATAAAGGGGTGTGAGACTCTAAAATTATATACATATCTTTTATATATAAGTATGTAATTTAAATTTTACAGAGAGATATCCAATCAATACAATACAAGAGATTGATTGGATATTTCTCTTCTACTAACATTATGGGAAGTGGCTTTTTACATATGGAAAACACTATGTGATTTCAGATAGTCTGAAAGTTCAGTATAGCCCTTCCCATGGAAAGCATGCAATATTATACATTATAAAAGGAAAACATTTAAATAAGCTCCTTTTATTTCTAAAAAATAGAAGCAATTTTGAATATTATGCATATTACAATAAATACACTTTTTGAAATATCATCAGGGCAAAAAATGTTTAAAAAACTTTGCAAGATAGAAATATCAATTCTATTCCCTTGATATCCAAGGCAAAAAATGGCTAATGTCATGCAAAAAGGTATTATGTTTCTGCCACACTGGCCATTTTCCTGTACCTTCTGCACATGAAGTTTCTCCTGGTTTGGAGATCCCATGCTTGCTGTCTCCTTTGCCTGGAATGCTTGTCCCTGGTCTGCTTTCATAGCACAAATTTGTACTACAGATTTCAGCTGAAAAATATTCTCTTGGAGATTCTCTCATCTAAATGATCTGCCATAGAATCTTGAAAATATTATCCCCTTTATTACTTTCAAAGCACTAATCTAACTGCAATTATCTAACTTCTTGTTTGCCCCATGTTTGGTGTCTGACGAAAATATAAGCTCCATGAGGGCAAAAGACCTTTTGACATTCAGTTTTATCCTTAGCTCCTAGCATATTGCTTATAACTGTAATTCCTTGCTATATTTATATTTGTTGAGTGAATAAATAAATTTAATCCATTTCCTGGTTTAAAAAGAGGGGGAGGGGGCAGGCTGCCTAAGTAGATGTGTGACGGAGATTAGATGATTTCTCTCAAATCCCATGTCTTGGACATATGGGAGACAATGCTTCCCATAATTGGAGTCCTCTGTGGTTCCTTACTTCCTATGCAACTTAGCCAAAAAGACTGTGGGTAGAAGGTATTTACACACTCAGACACTTGGCAATACATTGTTTCTATCATAGGCTTTCATTGCTCATTGGCCAACTGTATGTAGAGGATCCTGTGAATAATTCTGAGGCTGATGTAGGGGATGATGAAGCTACAAGATACAGGTACCTTGGATTTCTGGATCCTTCCTGGAGAAGAGCAGCACTGGCAACACACCTTAATTGTGCTGGACTATAATGTATACAAAAGACAAACTTATTGTATTAATTCACTAAGATTTTATGGCTGTTCTTAGCCATTAGGAATTATTATCTTGACTAATAAAATATGCAATCATATAGAAAGGTTTTCTGGCTAAGCATGTTCAAAATAATGGTGCCAGATATTTAATAATGCTATTGGGTTCAATTTATTCTATTTTGATTGATCAACTTGTAAGAAAAGCAGTATTAACTTATATGTATAATTAATGTATATGAGTTTTGTTTCTTAGATTTCAAATAGTTAAGGCAGTTCCTAAAAGCATTAAAAATGTAATTTTTAGAGAATTTTAAAGCTGGTTGTCACATACAAATAATATGAAATAGAAGTAGAAAGTATAACCATTATATGTTTAATATTTTGGCTTAAATGTTATTACATTCCTGGCATGCACTTGCCTGTATAAAATGAGGCTTAATAACACACGAATGTGACCATCATTAATGCAATTCAGAAACCTATACTGAGTGATTAAAGCAACTCAAATCACCCTTGATCATATTTCTGACCACTTATCAGAAGTGTCTTTATACTGTCATTAGCTGAGCTTCTCCTTTATGATTTTCTATGTCCTTGTCAAGTAATTGCTTCAAAACCAGATCAATGAGAATCCATAAAAAGAATTAAGATCACACTTTGCTTAAATATCCTTTTCGATGTGGAACTGTCCTCTCTGACGTTAGCACGGAACAATTAATATACATACATGTTCACCATTTGCCCCCACCCCGATTCCCTCTGTTGGGCAAAATGATTTTAAAAACTCAAGATTCTTTACAGAATTCATCATAACCTCCAGATAAAGAAAAAAATGTGCTTATGGCATCTCAAACTCTACCGTTCAATGCATTTCCTCAGAAAGATTATAAATGTTTAATGGTTGTTATGCCTGAAGAAAATGTTCTGCATGATGGGAAAAAAGTAATTAAACCTAGTAGCAGTTTCTTTTGCAAGCTGTCAAGGTGAAAGACTAGAACTTACAGAACAGTAAGTGCTGATCAAATATCTATTGAAATTTATTCAGAATTAGTAGTCAATATATTGAACTTCAATGCAACTGTCTGGGCTGAGAATATAGTGTGAGAAGGTACATATTGGAGGATGTCCTGTCACTGTGCTAAATGCATGTATGGTCCGATGTGTATCATCCACAAATAAGTGCAATGTGGAAACGTTATAGAAGATGTTCAAATATGTGCTATGACCAGAGAAATTTATTAACTCATGAAAAATATTTGTCTGAATGTTAAACTTATTTGCCTTTGAATTTCTTTAGTTAAAAAATGCATGCATTTGTACAAATTGATTAAAACAATCTCTTGTCTTCATGTTTCACATTCATTGTTATTTTTTTTTCCTTTATACTTTCTTATAGGCTCACTTCTTTTTTTTTTTTTTTTTTTAGGATTTTATTTATTTATTTGACAGGGACAGACTCAGCGAGAGAGGGAACACAAGCAGGGGGAGTGGGAGAGGGAGAGGCAGGCTTCCCTCTGAGCAGAGAGCCCGATGTGGAGCTCTGATCCCAGGACCCTGGGATCATGACATGAGCCGAAGGCAGACGCTTAAAGACTGAGCCACCCAGGCGCCCCATAGGCTCACTTCTTTGAAAGAAATTGTTGCACATTACATAAACCCACCAAAACTGCAATCAAATTTTCCACAGTGGGAAAAGCTGTGTTGAGACCTCTAGAGTCCATCCACATTGGCTAAGTCAAGAGTGTGGAATGTTCCAGGAAACTGTCAATTATATTCTTCTTTGAAAAGGTCAAATATTTGATTGAAAAACAGTCAAAATTGTTTTGGAAACATGATTTTTAACACTATATATGCATAGTTTTAATTGTTTTAAAGTAGCACAATTTTATTTGAAACAAAATAACTCATTACCACTCCAGTCAAGTTTACCAGAGCTGTTTCTGGTTTAAAAGTGGAGAACCACATAGTAAAACTAAGTGACCCCAGGAAGTTCTACAAATTTATATTATCATTTGAAGATGATTATCAGAGTTGTAAGTGAATAAAAGATTTCATTATACTCACACCTTTTGGGTAAAACTTATGATGCTTTTGTTGTCAGAGTTTTAGAACTATTTTTCTTTTAAAATTTGGAAACATTTTTCTTTAAAAAAAATAACAAAGTTTTCTTTCAGTAACAATTTATATCCTGTTCCTATTAATTGTAGAATGTAAAAAAAAAATAGTTTCAGTATATATATGTATTATTCTCTTTTAAAAATATTTTAGTTAATTAAGTTAAAAACAGGTATTATATTTATTTACATCTATTTTCTTTTTGGCCTTGTATATATCTGAGGAAACATTATAAAGTTCATATTTTCATGTACAACAAGATCTATAGTTTGGGATAGAGTGATAATTAGAGTTACAGCCTCTGGACTAGATTTCTTAGGTTGAAACTGAGCTACTCCTCATGCTTGATCTATTATATTGGGAAAAGTATTTAATCTTATTAAATATCAGCTTTTTTGTTTATGAAATAAAATCTGTAATAATAAATTTAGAATTGTGCTGAATAGATAAAATAATACATGCAATACACTTAGCACAATACTTGGCAAGAAGGTGATTGGTAATTATTAACCAGTACTAGGAATAGTATGAGGAATAATATGGTTAGTATTTTATGAATGAGAAACTATTTCTAAGCTACACAAATATCATTTATTTATTTTTAGGCTAATGATATTTTATTATAAACAAAATACCATTTATCTCACTTTAACCTACATATTAATGGGAAAAAATAAAAATAAGCAGCTAGTAATGTTATAAGATTAAAGGACTAAGTATTGTAAATAAATGGAAAATCTTATAATGTGAAATTAGGAATAAATGCTTCATATCTGATGCTTAGTCTTTCCTCTATTACATGTAATATTCTCACAGAAACATTCTTTTCTCAGTCATTATTCTATCTTGTTTTCATTTTTGGTGGTTAGGGACCTAAAAAATGTCTTCTATTATTCACTTATGCCAAAATACCATCCTGTATGCTACACATATATTTTTGTGTATATAGTTAATCCAAACAAAATTTTATCTATTCATAATTGATTTAGCGATATACATTAATTGTATACCATAAACTTGGCAGTATTTACTACTTGCATCATTCAACACAGTTTATTTTTTTGACATCTTTGGATTGCCTTTCACATGTTAGCAGAAAATCACACTTTGGGATTTTGAAAGCACTAATAAGTGAAATTCCTCCTCACTTCTGAATGTTGAACTAATTGAGAGATTCAGGGAGATGAAGAGTAAAATATCAGCTTTATTCTGAAGAATTTGGACAATGTGTCATAGGAATGTCCAGGTTTGTCAAATATACAACCTCCCAAAAATTATAAACATATACTTCCTAAAATCCTGCTTACCCCTCAAGCATTAATATTGTCCTAATAAGTTTACCCATAGGAAGTGTGTACCTGAATGCATCCTGACTATAGGAAGTGAAAACCCAGGAGTAGCTGGGCCACCCATGCTTCCTTTATGAGAACTGAGAAAAGCTGAAAAAAAACAAAAACAAAAAAAAACCCCACCCCAGATGGTATACAACTGGGGAAGTATTTCCTCTATAAGGAGAAGAGAATGTGATCTTTTCCCTACTGCCTACATGTTTATCTCTCATATGGGTCTTTAAAATGATTAGCAAGAGTATTTTACTAGAAGCATTTTTCATTCATTTTATAATGGATTTGTATATGATATGATTACAGTAAATAAATGAATGAATAAAAATAATGATAGCCAACCACACACACAAAAAGCAGCAACCATAAAGGTAATGTTGTGAATTGAAGAAATACAATTTCTTAATTTTAATGTAGTTTAATTAGTACATATCTTTTATAGTATAAAAAAAACCAAAATGGTGTCTACTCTTTTTCAACTGTAATCCATTTTTCATATATTAGTCCTAATGACCTAAAAATAATTCATACTCATTGAAGGCCTGCAAGATTGGACTTCTTCTTTCAATCCCCATTCTGTTCTTTCCAGTGGTTCACTATATTCCTGCTAGATTTCAACTTCTCAAACTCATTTCCTTTACATATGTTTTAATCTCTACCTAGTACTTTCTGTTCTCTGTTGTTTGCTTAGAGAGATAGAATCATCCTGATTTTCAGGTGGCAGGTGAAATGTCACTTTTTTGAGAAGCCAACTTTCACAGCCTAATTAAAAGTAGGTTCCTTTTGCCATCATCTCTTCACAACCAATATTTTTAAATATTTGATTTCTCTTTTTAGCTATAAGCCCCATGTAGGTCTTCTTTACTTTTAATTGCTCAGTGTCTAGAGTGCATGAAAAATAGTAGATACTTAAAAACCAACCTTTTGAATGAATGAATGAATGAATGAATGAATGAATCTACTCAACCCTATCTCCACTGCTAGCAGCAAAGCTAACCCATCTCTATTTTTTTTTTAATTGGGCTACTAAAATAATCTGAAATATTTCTTTGCACCTACTTTTATATTGTATTAATCCATTTTTTATCTCCACTTTACTGAAAAAAAGTCTTGTAAAGTGTCACTCTGATCATAATCACATCTCTTCCTTAAAATCCTCCATAGTTTCTCATTGTACTTAATATAAAGATAAAAGTACCCATCATGATATACAAGGTCTTACAAGGTTCCAGGTCAAGCCATATTTTCTTGCATTGGTTCTCAGGTCATTAGACTAAAATCTCAGAAAACTTTTTATTTTATTTATTTTATTTTAAAAGTTTATTTATTTAGAGAGAGAATGTGCAAGAAGGGGGAGGGGCAGAGGGAGAGGGAGAGAGAATCTCAAATGGGGCTTTATCTCACGATCCTGAGATCATGATCTGAGCTAAAACCAAGAGTTGGATGCTTAACTGACGGCCACCCAGGTGCCCCAAAACTTATTTTATTTTTGATCAGACCTAGCTTATTTCTGCTTCAAGACCTTCACACATGGGACTGCTGGGTGGCTCAGTCGGTTAAGCGTCTGCTTTCAGCTCAGGTCATTCTCCCAGGGTCCTGGGATGGAGTCCTGCATCAGGCTCCTAGCTCAGTGGGGAGTCTGCTTCTCCTTTTGTCTGCCCACCCCGCCGCTTGTGCTCTCTCTCCCCCTGTCTCTGACAAATAAATAAATAAAATCTTAAAAAAAAAAAGACCTTCACACATATTGTTTCCTATGCCTGACCACAGCTTCAACCCTTAATATTAAAATTAATAATCCTTTTAATATTAAGAATCCTTGAAGTTTCAGCATAAATTTTACTTTCTCTATAGGGCCTTTTCAATGCTCCCAGGGGAAATAAAATATGCCATTCTGTTATATGAATACTGATAGTTAAAAATATAATTGGTTTAACATATTTTTCTGCACAGAACTATATACTCTCTAAAGACAGGTCCTGGCTCACCACACACAGTACTGCAGTACTATACCAAGTCACATGATAGGCAACCAAGAGGTGTTTTTGATAAATTAATAAACAATTATTTTTAAAGATTTATTTTATTTATTTATTTTAGAGAGCAACAGACACAAAGAGAGAGAGAGCGTGCATGTGGGGGTAGGGGCAGAGGGAGAGGATCTCAAGCAGACCCCATGCTAAGCATGGAGCCAGAGTCGGGGCTCAATCTTGGGACCCTGAGATCATGACCTGAGCCGAAACCAAGAGTTGGTCACTTAACTGACTGAGCCACCCAGGAACCCCAATAAATTAATAAATTATGAAACAAAAATAAAATTCATGCTATTGGGTGAGACTTTTAAAAGTTAATTAATTGAATGAATCATTTATTTGTTTATTTAATATTTATGAGTAAATATTAAATAAACAAATATTAACCATATTTGGTTAATTATAAAATAACCATATATGGTTAAAATATTAACCATAAAATAGTAATTATAAATAATATAATACTAATCATAGATTAATATGATACAGAAACTTTTCTAAGTACAAGGAATGCAATCAGGTAAAACACAAAAAGCCTGGCCCTGAACAGCTTATATTCAGGTAAGGATAATACGTAATAAACAGAATAAACTATAAAATATACAGTATGTTGGAAGATAAATGCTAAAGAGAAAAAAAAAATTGGAGAAGGCAACAGGTGTTGAGTAGTGTTCTCCATAGATTGGGAAAAATCCAAGTATTTCTAATAGGAATAAGAACATAGGCATTGTAGGTATATGCTCTTGTCTTTGAACTAAATACTTCTTCCTCTTATTCATTGAGGACACCAGAGAGACTTTGCTGAGACTCATTGGAGACTCTCTGGTGTAATCTTTCTGATATTAATGAGACCTTTTTCCCTCTTTTATTTTAACCTTGAAGACTTTACCGTGAGCAATGAAGACACCACTGAAAAACCAACTTAAGCCTTCATGCAACAAGTATCTCTGAGGCAGGTAATTATTTAAGATAACTTTACTAAATTTTCATAGTATTCTTTTATAGTTTTTGCAAGATGCTACGTATGTGATAGAGATGCATGAAAGATAATAGACTCCCCTCATTTTCCACAGATGAGTTGATTCCAAGCTGTACCTGGCAGAAGATACAATGTATAAAGAAGAAAGAATTACTTTAATTCAGGGAAGCCATACTCTCATTTCAGCTGGTCAACTTTGGCCATGTATCATCCTCTCTCTCTGGGCCACTATTACTCCTATTGTTTAATTGCCTGTTTCACACATCATGAGTATCCAAAACAATCATATATTTAAAACTCATTAGCCAATTTTAAAGTAGTAAATAAATGTATCTTGATATGTATTACTCTTATTGAGCCCTTTAAGCATATATAACTAAACTACATTTAAGGAAAATACGTAATTGGAAGTTTGGGGTCCTTAATTTATGCCTGTACACCTAAAAATTTTCTCTGAAGATTTATCTGAGCCTATTTGTGTTGTTAGGATTGATAACTTGAATTCTATGTATACTTAATGAACCCTTTTGAACTTGTATTAGCACTTATTTTATGTTAAAATATGTGTCTATCACTTTCATTAAACTGAGAGATATTTAAAGATAAAAAGTCTCATGTTTTTATTTCTCCACACAAATTTTCACATTAATGGATTCTAAAAATGGATAGAAAAAAAATGGATAGAATGGATAAATTAATATAACATTTTATCTTAAATTAAGTGAATTATGAATAACTTAAATTACCTTCAGGATACAGTGAAAGAATGCATGAGTCTGTAGTCTTTGGGGATGTTTCAATGTTTACCAGATTCAAGTTATTCCTTGAAGTTTTCCAATGATTAGGCAATACATATTTTTTTTAAAATAACACATTATAATCCTTAGAAGCTTCACTTTAAAGAGCAGAGATAATCTTTGAAGATTTACCGGAACACCAATATTTCATTATCTTGAATTCTGAAGTGCCGTTTCCAGCCAGATGCATATGTTTAATCAATATCTCATTGCCATTGTATTTTTCAAGAATCTGTGAAATTTCATACCTGTTCACTTGATCCTGAAATCATTAGCTTTATTCTGAAACCATGGAAACTACTGAATTCCTATAATCCTGTGTTCTTCATCTATTTTCATAAAACTCTTAAGCATAGTGTGAAAGTATGTTGGTTACTATAGATGTAATTTGTAATTTATTGATATCCTATTATCATGTAAGAACTAAGTGGCACAATATTAGTTTTAAATAGAGTAATTTCATATAAAATATATATGTATATGTATGTTATTATGTTTTTCCTTTACTTATAAAAATTATGCTATTGTTTGCACTTTGTGCCTGAGGATTTTCTTTGCCTCTATTAAGAGAAAGTTCACATTGACCATCCTGAATTTATCACAATAGTATCAATCCCCACTCTTCCATTCTCACAAGAGGGAGAGGTTAATTAAATAGTTTCCAGATAACAGTTATTTCTGTTCAGACAAAAAGTAACTATCTGCTATCCTGCTCAAGACTGAGGATGATAAAATATTTCTCAAAGCAACTGACTGAGGTTAGTTAAGGTGAATATTATCGGATGGACTACAGCACAATAAAGTGGTCATATTGGTTTAATTATATCGTTCTTTCTGTGAACATGGTAGAGACTGCCCTCTTACTCTGCTCAATTCACTAGAGTCATTAGAAGATGTGTCCCTCCCTGTGCTCTAATTGCTGGTGTTTTGCTCCTGCTGTTTCATTTGTGTGGATGCTTATTTCTACTTTTAACTTGTGAAAATTGTTGACATGATCAAAAGTGACAATATAAGAGAGAGGTTAAGGACTTGGATGGTAGTCAGAGACTACTGGTGCTTGAATCCCAGCACTCCTACTAATTTGGTATCTGCTGTTGGGGAAGTCACCTAACCTTTAATGGGAAGATTAAATCTGATTTTGTACGTTGTGAGAATGAAGCCACTTAGCAAATGCAAAGCATTTTAAATGTCTGGTATAGAGTAAGTGTTGTGTAACTGTTAGCTATTATTTTGAAACATGGGCTGTTATTGTCTTTCCTCTCCTTAGCTTTCCATTTAGTACTAGTTCAAATATTATCTTTTCTGTTAATTATTTTACAACATTCTCCAATAAAAATTACTTTTCTCATCTATATTGTTTCCATAGCACTCATTATGTGCACTTATGACACTTAATAGGATGACTCAAAGTAAGTTGTATGTGTTTCTTTATTTCTATGTATCTGTGCTCTCTTTGAGAGCATTAAGTTATTTATTTCCATTTCCCTAAATTTAGTACAGAGTTTGCTTATGGTGACATGTCAAATATTTGTTGAACATAAATTTAAAAATATAAATATTATTGTTTGAAGGATTCCTTTTGAATGACGAATTTAGTTAAGTGTGATGATGCTTTATTTGCTCCCTTAATGAAAAATTAACTGTGATGTACTTAACGCTGCTTAAATATCTGAAAACTACAAAGAAACTTAATTTAACTTCAGATCTGTTCTCAAGACATATTTTAAATGTGTCTCTTTATTAATTTCTTTGTAAATTTCAGTAATTTCACATGCATTTCCTCGTTCGAGTCTCATAAGCATTCTGTGTGTTGGCAAAGCAGATATTGTTAGTCCTAATTTTTTAAAATGAAAATGATGGTTTGGGAGGTTAAAAGACATGCTCATAGTAAAAAAATGAGAAAGATAACTGTAAGTTCAAAGCCCATGCATTTTGCTTATTTACTAAAGGCTTTTCTACTACACTACCCACTCTTCCATTTGTGCTCAAATATGAACTTAACTCAGAAAACTCACGTACCACTTTTTATAATTTTAACCTAAATGACTTTATGCTCTTCATAGTGAGCCCTGAAAAACAAAGAACTGGGATAATCAACTCAAAGTTCCAGTCGTGAGTTTGACAGTGGCTCTTCTTATTCATATTTTATTATTTTTCAGATGTCTTCAAATATTTTCATGTAAATTCCATTAATTTCTCAGGGAAGTGAGAACAAATTTCAGCTCTATCATAGAGCAATGCTTTCATCAGAAAATTTTGGCTCTCCTTGTGTTTCCCCTTTTAAGAATTTTATATTTCCTGCAAATATTTTCACACAGAGATGCATGAATCTTCATGGAAATAAGCAAGACTTTCAGATGCATTATTGATCTGTGCTTTTTCAGATAACTTCCAAGCCAATTTAGAGAAAAAGATTTTTTTTATTGCACTCAAACTTAGAAGTGCATATATTTTACTTTGTATTTAAGAAAATATCATTTTCAATGTTTCTTTTTTTAATTCATCCAAACAGTTTGCTTTTTTATTTATATAATATTTTCTCTTCATCCCTGAGGAGATTTGTAACTGGAAAATGTAACTAATTTTTCTCAATTATGGAACTGAAATTGAATTCTCCCTCCACAAACAACCAAATGTATTTATAATTTTCATGAAATTCAGTAAGAACCAACTCTTTATTTCCTGTGCTCCTGTTAGAACTTTTTTCTGCTATAGAATGCTTACATTAAAAATACACTGATAGGTAGTATGGAGGTTCCTCAAAAAGATGAAAACAGAGCTACCCTATGACCCAGCAATTGCACTACTAGGGATTTACCCCAAAGATACAAATGTAGTGATCTGAAGGGGCACCTGCACTCCAATGCTTATAGCAGCAATGTCCACAATAGTCAAACCATGGAATGAGCCCAGATGTCTATCAACAGATGAATGGATAAAGAAGTTGTGGGACATATATACATATATACACAATGGAATACTACTCAGCCATCAAAAAATATGAAATCTTGCCATTTGCAATGACATGGATGGAACTAGAGGGTATTATGCTAAGTGAAATAAGTCAGTCAGAGAAAGACTATTATCATATGATCTCACTCATATGTGGAATTTAAGAAACAGTGCAGAGGATCATAGGGGAAGAGAGACAAAAAAAAATAAGATGAAATCAGAGAGGGAGACAAACCATAAGAGACTCTAATAATAGGAAACAAACAGGGTTGCTGGAGGGGAGGGGAGGGGGGGATGGGTCAACTGGGTGATGGACATTAAGGAGGGCACGTGACATAATGAGCACTGGGTATTATATAAGACTGATGAACCACTGACCTCTACCTCTGAAATTAATACATTATATGTTAATTAATTGAATTTAAATTAAAGAAATAGAAAATCTAAAAAAAAAAAAAAAAGAATATAAAAGACCAAATACACTGATAGGAAGTAGAGGATATAAATAGATTAGATAAATCTTAAAAATAAAGGCATGCATATATTAACATGGATGATAAATAATGCCTTCTCTTGTCCAATACAATAGTATATGAAGAATTTGTAGAATCTACTAAAGAAATTTACTTAGATACAGGAGATAAAAAGTATTTCTGTTACATTATTGATGAGTTTGCAAAAACTAGAAAACCAATAGGGCCATCACCCAAATAAAAACAACAGTGACAAAAACAAAAGGAAGCATGAAATCAAAGTCAGGGATGTGTTGGAGTCAAATACCAATGCTAGCATTAGGATTGATGACATTAGAATTTGCTTCTGATATGGCCATGTAAGTTCTTATTGGACAGAACCTTCTGCTGATAACAACTACAAATTCTGGACAAACAAAGCCAACAACAACAACAACAAAACAAAAAATCTGAAGGCATTGGAGAGCAACAAAAAGCAGGTACTTGGAAAGAGAAAATGGCTTGGGATAAATTTTTATGGTTGTTAACCATAGTCAGCAATGTGGGACAGGCTATCTGAGACATAACCTACTGTTTTTGTGACCTAAAAAATCACATTCCAATTGGAGATAACCACGCCCATTGGATCATGTAGGGGATCCAGAAAGGAAAGAATCACAGATGGGGAACACCATATTCTGAAGAAAACTTCTGACAAAATCTCTCACTGGCCACTAAATTATGTACATAAGGAGCAGACTCTATTCTAGGAATGAAATAATTGAACCCAGGTTTGACCTATCACTCAAAATATAGAGATTATGGCTTGAGACAACAAAATTAACTGCCTCATAGAACAAAACAAACAATTTAATAAACACCTAATATTCTTTCAAGGAATATAACTTAATCCAGATTGCCTACTATCCTGAATGCCATCTAGATAATTAAAGATATAAAGAAACAGGGCGCCTGGGTGGCTCAGTTGGTTAAGCGACTGCCTTCAGCTCAGGTCATGATCCTGGAGTCCCGGGATCGAGTCCCGCATCGGGCTCCCTGCTCGGCGAGGAGCCTGCTTCTCTCTCTGACCCTCCCCCCTCTCATGTACTCTCTCTCATTCTCGCTCTCTCAAATAAATAAATAAAATCCTTAAAAAAAAAAAAAGATATAAAGAAACAGAAAAATTTGAATTATTCTCAAGACAAAAACAAAACAAAGCAAAACAAGATTAGTGGATACTAATTCTTAAATGACCTAGTAGTTGGAATCAGTATATAAGGATTAGTTGGAATTAGTATATAAGGATTAGTTGGTAAAAGGCAAAAGATTTATGCGATCTGAAGAGAAACTGGAGTATAAGGATTAGTTGGTAACAATTAAGCTATTATTATTATGCTCGATGATAAAAACAAAATTTGCTCATAATGAATGAATATTTAGAGAACCTCAACAGAGGAATAGAAACTATAAAAATGAAAAGAATTGATGGTATGAGAAGGAAATGTTGACCAAAGCAATCATGGGGAGGATGAAACTTGAAACACCCAATTAAAGCTAGGATGGAATTTGATCCTCAGTTATAAGTTGAGCTAAAAAGAAAATTTACTTATGGAAACAGTGATCTCAATACAAAATATCCAACTTCATGCCAATATTAGGTAGAAAAATATAATCAGAATTCTCTTCCTTGAACATTTTACCATAGGCCAAAGATCATTTGTATATGGTATTCAAATTTATAGAGCCAGTGTGGTTAAAAAATTGCAATGATAAAAAAAAGAAAAAAACAATTTTTCAGATTTGCATCCCTTATGTTCCAAAATAAGCAAATATTTTTTTTTTGGCAGAGTAGTTTATTAAGAATATTCAAGATATTGCTGAAAAATGGGAATATACTTCAGATATAAAAGATTATTATAAGCTATAATATTTGAGAGATTTTGGTATATGGAGTGGTCAGCAAAATAATGAAACAAACAGAGATAAAAAAATGATACTTTTACTTGGACACATAATATATCACAGATGTAACACTGCAAATCACTGGATAAAGAATTGACTAAATAACATGTTATTGTGGGGCATTTAATTGTTCATGAAAAATATGTGGACTTTAGTTCCTGCCATTTAAAAAAAAAAGTTTTAATGGATCAAAGAATTAAATATGAAGATTTAGTTTTTCATATTCTGAAAAAAATATAGTAGAACATTATTATGACCTTAGGAATGGAATCTCTAACATTATGGTGAAAATAGAGGACATAATTATAACCTTAGGATATGAAAACAGTTTAAAATGAGACATAGATAATAAAATTAATAGATTAAATAATATCTTTAACCATCAAAAATTTTAAACAATAAATTCCATGAACTAAAATATACAATGGTCCTTGGAATTCAAACACACACACACACACACACACACCCCACACACACACCCCACACACACAAACACAGGAAGGAGTGGAAAATATTGAAAAGCATATGACCAAAAAAAGGTTAGTATGCAAAATATAAATTAAGTCATACATATTAAAATTTTAAAGATGATACAAGGTAATGGAAGGTTTAAATTGTAGCTCAAATTTAGATGACATTATCAATAACCAGCTTTAATTATTTCCAAAATCTAAAAAAAAGATTTTCCAAACGTTTAACATTTTAAAAATATGTTTAGATATGCCAGAAAAAAAGAAAAAACTGAATCATCTTTCTGGTCTTTCTGTAGAAATCTTACAAAATTCTTTTTATATGAAAAGACAATGGAAATGCAACCAAATGTAGGAAAAACAGTATTATAAGGGTATATCACAAAGAGAACAAAAATATGTCATTTTTTTCTGGATTTTGTTTTGTTAGCGTTATTATTCAACATTTGGAGTTCACTGTGATTATGTTGGTCATGGTAAGGAATTATTCACTTTACACACAATTTTATATTCTTAAGTTTGTAATTTTTTTTTTAAGCAGAAGTTCTTCCAAATTGTATTAGGTGTACGGCCCTCAAAATCTGCATAGACTTCTGCTGGTTGATGATCCTGGTAGTAGGTTCATGTATTTATTATTATTATTATTATTGTGCTTTATATTATATTCATTGGAAAAATAAAAGTATTCTTTTGAAGAGTTAATTGATGTGAATCATTTCTGAGTTCTCATTCAAAAATTGTTTTATGAAGGGTAGCATACAAAGGTAGTGTCAAACTATTTTCTCAAGATGTGAAGTTTGCTGTCTGAGAAGAATTTGGAGTTCCCTTAAGTAGAGGAAGAGTTGCTCCCAGATGTTACAGATGCCAAAATGCCTATTTGTACTCTTGAACTAAATTTAAAGTATTCATTTATTTCATCTTTGGAAAATTTTAGCTCTTTTGGGTGACTATGGCAGCTTATCACCAGGATTAACATCTATAGGACATACTCTTCCCATCAGTGTATTAACTCTGATTCATCATAATAGGTAACCAAATAATATAACATGAGCTACATTAGTATTTTCCTCTGTTAAAAAATAAAAACAAAACCCAAAATTAAACAACAACAACAAAACTATTCCTCAAAGCTGTAGACCAAACCAGTTTTCATGGTGGAACATCAAGTATACAGTTTTCTGGTCAAAGTTCATACTATCACAATGTGAATTATGAGGAGATATCAAATATACAGTCCTGAGAAATTTATTATTTCTCGAGACAAATGAAAATGGAAATAAAACATACCAAAACTTTTGAGTTGCAACAAAAGCAGTTCTAAGAGAGATACTCATTGGATAAATGCCCACACTAATAAACAAGAAAAATCTCAAAAAACAACCTAACTTCACATCTCAAGGAACTAGAAAAAGAAGAACAAAGGAAGTCTAAAATTAGTAGAAGGGAGGAAATAACATAGATCAGAGTGGAAATAAATGAAATAGGGACTAAAAAGACAATACAAAAGAGCAATACAACTAAGACCTAGTTTTAAAAAAGATAAACAAAATAGACAAATTCTTAGCTAGATTTACCAAGAAGAAAGAAGACTCATAATAAAATTAGCAATGAGAGAGGAAGCTTTACAATTGATACCACACAAAGAATCATAAGAGACTGCTATGAACAATTATATGCCCACAAATTGGACATCCTAGAAGAAAGAGAAACATTCCTGGAAACATACAACCTACCAAGACCAAATCATGAAGAAATCGGAAATTTAGCAAACCAATTACATGGAGGTGATTAAATCAGTAATCAGAAAACTCTCAACAAAGAAAAGTCCAGAACTAGATGGATTCACTAGTGAATTTTACTAAACATTTGATGAGAAATTAATGACAATCCTCTCAAACTCTTCAAAAAAAAAAAAAATAGAAGAGGAAGGAACACTCCTAAATTCATTTTATGGGGCCAACATTACCCTGATCCCCAAACTGGAAAAAGAAACCATAAGAAAAAAAAATTACAGAGTATTATCTCTGATGAACACAGATGCAAAATTTCTAAATAAAATATCAGCAAATTGAATTCAGCAGTACACTAAAGGGATCATACACTATATTCAAAGGGAGTTTATTTCAGAAATGCAAAGATGGTTAACATCAGCAAAATCAATCAGTGTAATATGCTACATTAACAAAATTAAGAATGCAAATAATATGATCATCTCAATAGATGCAGAAAAAGCACTTGACAAAATTCAACATCCATTCATGAAAAAATACTCTCAAAAAACTGAATATAGAGGGAATGTACCTCAATATAATAAGGGCCATATATAAAAAAGTCCACAGTTAACATCATACTCAATGGTGAAAAGCTGAAAGCAGTTAACATTGTACTCAATGGTGAAAAGCTGAAAGCTCTTCTAAGTTCAGGAACAAGAAGCGATGCTCACTTTTATCACTTTGATTCAACATGGTAGTAGCCATAGCAATTCACAAAAACAAAAACAAAGAAAAATAAAAGGCGTCTAAGTTGGAAAAGAAGTAAAACTGTCTGTAATTGCAGATGACATATACAGAAACCCTAAAGACTTGAACAAAAAACCTGTTAGAACTAATAAATGAATTCAGTAAAGTTTCAGGATACAAAATCCATATACAAAAATTAGTTGCATTTATATATACTTACAATAAACTATCTAAAAGAGAAAATAAAAAAAAAACCCACACATTTACTATTACATCAAAAAGAATAAAATACCTAGGACTAAATTTAAGCAAGGAGGTGAAAGATCTTTACACTGAAAACTGTAAAACATTAATGAAAAAATTGAAGAAGACACAAATAAATGGGAAGATATTCCATGCTCATGGATTGGAGAAATTAATATTATTAAAATGTACATTTTACTCAAATTGATTTACAGATTCAAGGCAATCTCTATCAAAAGTCCAGTGACATTTTACACAGAAATAACATAAATAATCCTATAATTTATGGAACTGCAAAAGACCCTAAAGAGCCAAAGCAATTTTGAGAAAGAAGAACAGAGCCAGAGACATCATGTTTTCTGATTTCCCACCATATTACAAAGTGATAGTAATCAAAACAGTATGATACAAACATCAAAACAGACGTATATATCAATGGAACAGAACAGAGAACCCAGAAATCAGCCCATGCTTATATGGTCAGTTTATGAAAAAGGAGGCAAGAATATACAATAATATTCAATAAATGTTGCTGGGAACACAGGACACCCAAGTGCAAAAGAATAAAACTGAACCTTATCTTAACACCATACACATACACACACACAAAAAAAACTCAAAATGGATTAAAGACTTAAAATTGAAGATCTGAAACTGTAAAACACATAGAAGAAAACAGGAAGTAAGCAACTTCTTATCACTTTTGGCATTTTTTTGGAGGGGGGTTGACACTAAAAGCAAAAGCATGAAAAGCAAAAATAAATAAGTGGGGCTACACCAAACTAAAAAGCTTCTGCACAGCAAGAGGAAGAAGAAAAAGAAGAAGAAGGAGGAGGAAGAGGAGGAGAGGAAGAGGGAGGAGAAAGGAAAGGAAGAGTAGAGAAGAGAAGAGAAGAGAAGGCAACATATGGCATGGGAGAAAATATTTGAAATCATATATCTGATAAGTGGTTAATATACAAAATATATAAATAAACACAAACTCAATAGTAAAACAAACCAAAACAAACAATACAGTTAAAAAGTGGGCAGAAGATCTGACTGGATATTTTACCAAAAAAGATAATATGGATGGCCAACAGGTATATGTAGAGGTGCTCAAAATAAAATCTCTAATCATCAAAGAAATACAAATCAAAACCACTTTGCACCTGTTAGAATGGCTATCCTCAGATAAGAGATAACAAGTGTTGGCAAAGTGTGGAAAAAAAGGCAACCTTTGTGCGCTATTGGTGGGAATGTAAATTGGTGCAGCCACTTTGGAAAACAGTATGAAGATTCGTCAAAAAATTATAGCAGTAAATTTCATGAATGTGAATAACCATTAAAATTCAAGTTATACATTTAAAAAAATTAAAAATAGAACTACCATATGATCTAGCAATCTCATTTCTGGTATATATCCAAAGGAAATGAAAACAGGATATCAGAGCAATATCTGCACTTCCATAGTCCCAGCAGCATTATTCACAATAGCTAAGATATGGAAACAACATAATTGCTGTCAATGGATGAATGGATAAAGCAATGGTACAATGGAGTACTATTCATCCATGAGAAAGAAGAAGATCCTGCTGTTTGCAACATCATACATGATCTTTGAGGGCATTACGCTAAGTGAAATAGGCAAAGAAAGACAAATATTGTATGATATCATTTATATGTGGAATTCAAATAAACAGTTAAACTCATAGAAACAGAGAGTAGAAAAATGGCTCCCGGGGTGTGGTGGAAATAGGGAGAGGTTGGTAAAAGCATACAGACTTTCAGCTATAAGATAAATAAGTTCTGATAATCGAATGTATAAAATGGTGGCTATAGCTGATAAAGCTGTATTGTAAGAGTGAAATTTGTTAAGAGAGTAGAACTTAAATGTTCTCACACACAAAACAGATAAATATGTGAAGTGATGGATGTGTTAATTTATAGATAGAAGGAATGTTTTTACAATGTTTATGTATATTGTATTCTCATGTACATTCTAAATATCTAATAATTTTGTCAAATGTACTTCAATAAAGCTTAAAAAAAGAATTTTGAGGGAATATTAAATAAATAGTCCCAGTATTTATTTTTGTTAGTTTCCCTAAGTTATTTATTTTTTTTTAATTCTCATGGAACATGTATCATGGATAGGGGAGAAGAAGTACAAACATATAATTTCTAAGTTCTAAATGCCAAAATAGTTTTCTCTCATCATTTATAATGTTAGGTCAGCAATGTATTTCATTTTATTTAGTTTATTTATCTTCTGTTTTATTCTTTCTCCACATTTGCTATGTCGATGACAAAGCAACATTTTAAAAGTATTCGGTTGAATAATTTTGAGAAGAAAGATACAAAATAGTGTGGCTTCACTTATAAATAGAAAAATTGAATGGTAAGTAATAGCTTTCATTACTAGATAAGCACCATAATACCTGCTACCTTGAGCTAGAAGAATATTGACATCCAATATTTTAATTATCAAAACTTAAAGATGTTTGTGCTTGGGAAATAGGTGTTTCTTTGCAGCAATACAATAAATGAGATTTTGATCTGTGACTAATAAACATTTAATAATGATTATATTAGACTTTATTTTCCTTTGAGTATTCCCTTGATGTGTACAATCTAAGCAGGTGCCAGATTATTTTACAGATACCAGAGTTTAATAATTTTTACTGAGCTTGACATTATTCATCTGAAATCAGGCCACTTGTATTGCTGTTGCTTTGGAAAATGTAATTAGGAGTGAGGGAATTTGAAGCACAAGTAATATAATATAGTTCACTCATGATGAAAAATTATTTAGATGCATTATGGTGAAATATGAATATTACACATTCAATGTTTTATGATTTAAAAATAATTTATTAGAACAGGGAGAGGCACATGTGACCAAAGAAATAAAAACAAAAAACTGTAAAGACTTCTGCCTCAAGCAGTTTTGCTAACTTGACAGTTTAATCTTCTGTTCCGTCTATTAAAATCATTGTAATAGAAACTATACTTGTTACATTATCAATAAAACTCTTCTTAAAACTACAAAAACTCAAGTTCCTACTGCATCTTTCTGTTTTTTTCTTTAGTCTTGAAAAAAATTATTTCTTTAAAAACAATTCTTTTATGAATGTGAGAAATGTCTGTATTTCAGTCAAAATTCTAAGCATGGATGTGTTTAGAGTTGTAACTAGAGGAATTTCTTACACAAGAATCATGTTTTTACCTGCTTGTAGGCCAGTCTCCACATCAGCCCCAAACATATCTCTGAAAATGAAGCAAGCTTGCTAGTAGACACTTCTGAATGAAGCTTGCCTTCTCTTTACCCTGTTACTGGGTTTCTCTATGTTTCAGACCTAATGTTTCCCCACCCTTGTGGGAGGTTATAGGTGTAATCATCATTGTTGATCTCTGCAAAACCTTTCATTCAGCCAATTTCTAGGCATCTTCTAGTATGTCATCGTCCATTATGACAGAGCCTGTCTATTTAACATTTTGTTAGTTCATTCATTTATTTTTGTTTTTAAATCCATTACTCTGTATCAGTAAACGTTTCCTTTAATGAAAGTAGTTAGTGGTAGATAACCTTAACCCATTCTGCTGAGGTGGCAATTATTTTGTTATCTTTTCTTAGTTCTTTTTATACTAGTCAGAGCAGCATATTCTGTCCATTGAATGCTCTACCCCAAGTTAGTTCTACTGATCCTTTGAAACCACTTGACTTCTTAAACCCCATTCTAGTTATTATGAATGCTTGCGATTGCTGTTGCAAGGAGGAATTTAAGTAATAAGTCTCTAAGTTTTCCATTCTTTTTACAAACTTTTTAATGTCTGTAGGTGTATTAAAATAAAATCTGTGCTAAGTGTTAAAGTTCCAAAGCTATACAAAAGAATGGATCATTTACGTGATCTTATTCTCCTCAAAGAAATGAAAGGAAATCTTGAGTCATGCCTGCTAGACCCATGTAATCTGAGAAGTTGCCCTGAAAACAATTTCAGTGAATCATTAATATCTTGACTTTCATAGATTGTAGGGGGAATGTAAATGTATCTGTGCTCTAGTTACAATCTGCTCTGCCTACAGAAGTAATGATACATAATTATATTAGATCATAAATAATGTCTAGCCATTGATAAATATTCATTTGTACTTAAAGTGAAAAATGCTTTTTTAAATTTACATCATTTCTCTAACTCATTGTCTCTAACAAGATTTTATTCATGAAGATATTTATTCATGAAAAGTAGACAAAATTAAGGCTGCATTTAAAAATATTTTGCATCTCATCCCAGCTCCAGTGTTGTCTTTTTTCATTGTTATAAAAGATGATGCTTCCCCCCAAATTTAATATTTTCATGTAATGAATTGTTACATATTATTATTTTTTTAAAGATTTTATTTATTTATTTGAGAGAGAGAATGAGAGAGAGCAGGGTCAGAGGGAGAAGCAGACTCCCTGCGGAGCAGGGAGCCCGATGCGAGACTCGATCCCGGGACTCCAGGATCATGACCTGAGCTGAAGGCAGTCGCTTAACCAACTGAGCCACCCAGGCGCCCTGTTACATATTATTTTTAAAGTCAGTCACTGTCTTTCACAGATCAATTACAAATACAAATATTCTTTGGCATATCTAGAGATTATAAGTATTGGCTTAGCTAAAATATGGCATGTTGAGGCATATTTTTAAAGCATTAAGGTGTGAAATATTTACCTAATATTTCACCTTTCAGCAAGTCACTTTTCAGAATTAAATATATACTTTACTTATAACAATTCCTTTGTAACTTTTTATGTGAAAGATTATACAAAATATATTTTTATGGAAGATGTTCATATGGTCAGTCAGTATTTCAGGGATATATATATATACTTCAAAAGCATTCTCTAGTTATCTAAATAATTATAAATATATTAATTTTTAGGGGAGTTCATAAATTGCATCATTATGAATAAAAACAACAGTCAGTATTTCAGGAATTATACTTTTTAAGGGAATAATATTCCAGTAAAACTTTAAGACTCAGAGGTCTGGATTGATTCTGTCCTAAAATATAGTACACAAATATTCTAAGTCTGTAAGTTTATATCCACTTAGCAATATGAAAGAAGGAATGATATTTTTAAAAATCTGGTCCTAAATAATTTCAATGGACCAAATTCTATTGAGCATCAGCTAGGTACAGGACACGTTGCATACAATCTTGCATACAGATATTATTACCTTTATGTTGAGGTGGTTGATGAAGAAGTTGAACCTTTATGAGACTAAGTCTCTTACTCAAGGTAACTCAACCAATAAATGTAGCTATGGTTCAAACATACATCCATGTGACTCTAATTGATGGACCTTTCCAATTTGAACACAAAGGAGATTTTAGTTTAAAAATTAACTTTGAGGGGTGCTTGGGTGGCTCAGTCAGTTAAGGGTCTGCCTTCAGCTCAAGTCATTATCCCAGGGTCCTGGGATCTAGCCCCACATTGGGCTCCCTGTTTAGCGGTGAGTCTGTTTCTCTCCCTCTGTGTTTCTCTCCCTCTGCCACTCCCCCTGCTTGCGCTTTCTTTGTCTCTCTCCGTCAAATAAATAAATAAATAAATAAATAAATAAATAAATAAATAAAATCTTTAAAAATTACCTTTGAAATTTAACATACTGCAAAAAAAACTCATCCATTCAAGCAATACAACTAATTTGTGTAGAGAAGGTTTTCTTTGCTTTGATATATGTGGGCAAATAAACTTATGACAACATAGGAAAGCATTTCTGGAATGTATATAAAACTTGGGACAAGTTGGCAAGATTATTGGTTTATGAAGTATCACAAAGAAAGACTTAGGGATCAGGTTGAGTGGGTTATAGTTTAAAATGTCCATATCCATAACTTCAGGAATAGAATATGTGTCAGTGTGTATCAGTAGTTTATATTATGAAAAAAAATTAGTTTTATATGAATCAAGTGTTTGAACAAAGTATTGTTGCCTGCGTGGTTCTAAAAGCTAAATATTACTTTACAGAGATTAGTTTTACATGTCCTTTAAATAGCAAAAGAATTAATTTTACTGCATGAAACAACAATTACAAAATACCATTAAATAAAATAGTAATTATTTGGTAGCTTGTGAATTTGGGGAGGAAAATAAAAGGAGAATATGGGAGCTTAAGAGTTGTGTTTTGTTCTCCAAAATATTCATAACCAGCAAAATAAATATTTGAAATATCTCATTGTTCTCCATTAAACACTGTAATGGACTGAATGCTTGTTTCCATAGAAAATTCATATGTCAAAATCCTACCTTCTTTTTTTTTTTTCCCCCCTCAAAATCCTAACTTCTAATGTGCCGATAATTGAAATAAGAGCCTTTTGGAGATTATTAGGTCATGAGGGTGGCACTGTCATGAATGGGATTAGCTCCTTTATAAGGGTAAGTGTGGTGAGGGGCACCTGGGTGACTCAATCAATTGTCAGACTTTTTTTTTTTAAGATTTTATTTATTTATTTTAGAGAGAGAATGAAATAGAGAGAGCATGAGACGGGGGAGGGTCAGAGGGAGAAGCAGACTCCCCGCTGAGCAGGGAGCCAGATGCGGGACTCGATCCCAGTACTCCAGGATTATGACCTGAGCGGAAGGCAGTTGCTTAACCAACTGAGCCACCCAGGTGCCCAAGTGTCAGACTTCTGATTTTGGCTCAGGTTGTGATCCCTTGGTCATGGAATCTAGCCCCACGTCAGGCTCCGCACTCAGTTGGGGAGTCTGCTTGAAGATTCTCTCCCTCTGCCACTCCCCCTGCCCCCACGTGCTCTCTCTCTCTCTCAAACAAAATAAATAAATCTTAAAAAAAAAAAAGTGAAAGAGAGATAAGAACTTCCTCTCTCTCTCCCAGACATGTGAGGATACAAGGAGAAAACGGCCATCTGCAAGCCAGAAAGAAGGTTCTCAGCAGACTTTGGATTTGTTATTAGCTTGATTTTGAATTTTCCAGCCTCCAGAACTCTGAGAAATAAATTTCTGTTGTTTAAGCCACCAAGACTGTGGTAATTTGTTGTAGCTGCCCAAACTGACTAAGACAAACACTTTCTCTAAAATGGACACTACATTTCTTACACAAGGAATTTGATTATTATGCATATTCAGGCATTGTAAAACAATAATTACACCTTAAATACATTAGGGGTTTAATTAGATTTCAAGTAAACAATTATTTCTTAACTTTCCCTTGGCATAAAGTTTGTCCTGGACCATCATAGAATTGTTGAAAGATTTAAACATGGTTTTGATATCATTGATCACCTGCTTCCTAAAGTCTAAGGTTATCAAGAATAGATTCTTTGCTTTTAATACTGTAATACATATGACATAAGATTGTCAAATGTATTTGAATAAATTTGTGTAAAGGAATTAAGAACATTGACTACTTTTGTTTATCTCCTCAATTTACTTCAAAAATATGTTAATATCTTTAAAAAGATTTATTTTTGCCTTTCTATTACATTGTTGTGGGAAAATTAGTTCAGAAATGAAGGAGTTGCTATTTTATCATGGAGATTTGATGGCAAAACAAAATTAATTTCAATAATATTAGTATGTTGGATGTTGAAGAGGCCATAAACCATGTTCATGAATTTTATGTCTCTATTTAGTTATGGATTCAACATACATAAATGTGCACATAATATAATGTGTATTGATTTGAATTTTAATTATTTTTAATTTTTTGATTGAGGATAATAATTACATAATAAAAGTATAATGTTTATTTACTTTCTTTGTAGGACCCAAAGAGTTGATGTTATTACTATTTCAGTAAAATGAAGTAGTCATGGGAAATTGATGAAAAGCATCAATTTGAAAGATATGCATTTGAATTTCCTCTTCTCTGTCACATTAAATTAGTGTTCAGTTATGAGTCTTAAATATCAAGAAACACATATTTTTGCCTCCATAATTAAGCATTTTCCAGCCTCAAATTATGCTAAAAATAATTGATCAAGAGCCATTGTAATCTAAAAGTAACAATGAGTCAAATGCTCAACAGACCAAGTTATCATAATTAAAAGACTATTTTTTCTTCCTATTAGGCTAAACTGCTGATTCTGCTAAAAAACTACTCAGTATTAGAATCTGATGCTGAACTACATCAGTAATGCAATTTTCATTGAGCAGATCCATTTTTCCAATATGATTATTTTCCATGTATTAATATATGGATTAGAGAAAATTGAAACCACATACACTGTCAATCAATATCAAGTATAAATATATATTTTATCTTTGAAAATATTTCCTTCCTAACTGATCCAATGGTATAATTTGTATGGCTCAGTACTAAATCGTATAAGGCCTAATTGAGGGTTGCTTAAAAGTATTTAAGTAATAAACCTGCCAACACATAAGTTGCTTTTACAGCACAACATGGTGGATCTTGATAGCATTGATTACTATTCTTGGTTATTTTTAATGAGGTGAGAACAGCAGAAGGGCTATATACAGATTAAGTAAATACATCAAAGGATATTTGGAGGTTAGCTACATTTCTAGGATGATGTCTTCTAAAATTAATAAGATACTTCATAAGAGCAGACATTTGTATGACAAGTCCCCCAGATTTGCTATGAACTACCTGGGATTTGATTAATATAAAAGGAAGGAATATCCTATTTTCACAATTCTCTCAGGGCATTTCCATACATCAGAAAAACTGTGGTGACCAATATATTCAGGCACTATAGCTACTGGGTAAACTAGAAGCTACAATTAACTGGCCAGAGGCTTCCTGTAGATATATATCCAATGCCTTATTCAACTCTTGGTGTATTTGTATCCTAACATGTTTTCTGAGCTGTAACAGATATATGTGTTCATTTTCATACCCACTAGAGAAAAAAGGAAGATTCTGGTTAATAAAATCAACAGCTATAAACCAGAGTTTCTAAATCAAATAATTGCCATGTCTTAACATTTTAGCAGTAATTGAAAATTTGGTTGTACAGTGACATTTCACGTCCAAAAGGACAATAGCCTATACTACAAAACAAACAAATAAAACAACTCTGATATTTTCCCAACAGTCTATAAATTTCAATAAGTGGTTTGGTTCAAAGACAGTATCATTGCTATGCAGAGAGAAGCCAATTAGCCCTATATGTAAAGGTTGCTGTTTAAAAAACAAGTTACAGGGGAGGAGCAAGATGGCAAGATGGACTAGGAGACCTAAATTTCATCTGGTCCCAGGAATTCAGCTAGATAGTTATCAAAACATTCAGAACACCTACAAACTCAACATGAGATCAAAGAAAAGATAGCAGCAATTCTATGAACAGAAAAGTGACCACTTTCTGAAAGTTTCAGGTATCTGCTGATTTGTTTACTGTATATCTTTCTGGGGTCGTTATTACCCTTTTAGCATTTTGTTCTCTCATCTATTCTACTCTGAACAAAATAGCAAGATGGAAAAACTCACCTCAAAAAAAAAAAAAAAAAGGCAGTACTGACTCCTAGGGACCTAATCAGTACAGATGAGGCAGAAGAGAGAATTAATATTATAGAAGACCAAACAATGGAGAATAAAGAAGCTGAGAAAAAGGGAGATAAACAACTACTGGATCACGAGGGGAGAATTCGGGAGATAATTGTTACCATAAATCTAAACAACATTAGAATAATTGGGATCCCAAAAGAAGAAGAAAGAGAGAGAAAGGCAGAAGGTATATTGGAGCAAATTATAGCGGAGAATTTCCCTAATTTGGGGAAAGAAACAGGCATCAAAATCCAGGAGGCAGAGAACCCCCCTCAAAATCAATAAAAATAGGTCAACACCCCAACATCTAATAGTAAAACTCAGAAGTCTCAGAGACAAAGAGAAAATCCTGAAAAGAGCTCTGGAGAAGAAATCTGTAACCCACAATGGTAGAAACATTAGATTGGCAGCAGACCTATCCACAGAGACCTGGCAGGCCAGAAAGGACTGGCATGATATATTCAGGGTGCTGAGAAAAATATGCAGCCAACAATACTATATCCAGCTAGGCTGTCATTGAAAATAGGAGAGATAAAAAGCTCCCAGAACAAACAAAAACTAAAAGAATTTTGGTACACCAAACCAGCCCTACAAGAAATATTGAAAGGGGTCCTCTAAGCAAAGAGAGAGCCTGAAAGTAACATAGATCACAAAGGAACACAGACAATATACAGTAACAGTCCCCTTACAGGCAATACAATAGCACTAAATTCCTATCTTTCAATAGTTACCCAGAATGTAAATGGGCTAAATGCCCCAATCAAAAGACACAGAGTATCAGATTGGATAAAAAAAAAAAAAAAAGACCCATGGTTATGCTCTCTGCAAGACTCTTTTTAGACCCAAAGACACCTCCAGATTGAAAGTGAGGGGGTGGAAATCAATTTACCATGCTAATGGACATCAAAAGAAAGCTGGGGTGGCAATCCTCATATCAGACAAATTAGATTTTAAACCAAAGACTATAATAAGAGATGAGGAAGGACACTACATCATACTTAAAGGGTCTATCCAACAAGAAGATCTAACAATTGTAAATATCTATGCTCCTAACATGGGAGCTGAACTAGGAAGAAATAGAAAACCTGAACACACCCAAAACCAGCAAGGAAATTGAAGCAGTAATCAAAAATCTCCCAATGAACAAGAGCTCAGGGCCAGGTGGCTTCCCAGGGGAATTCTACCAAACATTTAAAGAAGAATTAATACCTATTCTTCTGAAACTGTTCCAAAAAATAGAAATGGAAGGAGAACTTCCAAACTCATTTTATGAGGCCAGCATTACCTTGATTCCAAAACCAGACAAAGACCCCATCGAAAGGGAGAATTACAGACCAATATCCCTGATGAACATGGATGCAAAAATTCTCACCAAAATACTAGCCAATAGGATCCAACAGTACATTAAAAGGATTATTCACCACGCCTAAGTGGGATTTATTCCTGGGCTGCAAGTTTGGTTCAACATCCGCAAATCAGTGTGCTACAATACATTAATAAAAGAAAGAACAAGAACCATATGATCCTCTCAATAGATGCAGAAAAAACATTTGACAAAGTACAGCATCCTTTCTTGATTAAAACTCTTCACAGTGTAGAGATAGAGGGTATATACCTCAATATCATAAAAACCATCTGTGAAAAACCCAAGGTGAATATCAGTCTCAATGGGGAAAAACTGAGAGCTTTTCCCCTAAGGTCTGGAACACGGCAGGGATGTCCACTATCACCACTGCTATTCAACATAGTACTAGAAGTCCTAGCCTCAACAATCAGACAACAAAAAGAAATAAAGGCATCCCAATTGGCGAAGAAGAAGTCAAACTCTCACTTTTTGCAGATGATATGATACTTTATGTGGAAAACCCAAAAGACTCCACCCCAAAACTGCTAGAACGCATACAGGAATTCAGTAAAGTGGCAGGATATAAAATCAATGCACAGAAATCAGTTGCATTTCTATACCCCAACAACAAACAGAAGAAAGAGAAATTAAGGAGTCGATTCCATTTACAATTGTACCCAAAACCATAAGATACCTAGGAATAAATTGAACCAAAGAGGCAAAGAATCTGTACTCAGAAAACTATAGAATACTCATGAAAGAAATTGAGGAAGACACAAAGAAATGGAAAAATATTCCATGCTCATGGATTGGAAGAACAAGTATTGCGAAAATGTCTATGCTATCTAGAGTAATCTACACATTTAATGCAATCTCTATCAAAATACCATCAACTTTTTTCAAGGAAATGGAAGAAATAATCCTAAAATTTGTATGGAACGAGAAAAGACCCCGAATAGCCAGAGGAATGTTGAAAAAGAAAAGCGAAGCTGGTGGCATCACAATTCCAGACTTCCAGTTCTATTACAAAGCTGTCATCATCAAGACAGTATGGTATTGGCACAAAAACAGACACATAGATCAATGGAATAGAATAGAGAGCCCAGAAATGGACCCTTGACTCTATGGTCAACTAATCTTCGACAAAGCAGGAAGGAATGTCCACTGGAAAAAAGACAGTCTCTTCAACAAATGGTGTTGGGAAAATGGGACAGCCACATGCAGAAGAATGAAACTGGACCATTTGCTTACACCACACACAAAAAATATACTCAAAATGGTTGAAAGACCTAAATGTGAGACAGGAATCAATCAAAATAATTGAGGAGAATACAGGCAGCAACCTCTTTGACCTCAGTCTCATCAAGTTCTTTCTAGAAACATCACCAAAGGGAAGGGAAGCAAGGGCAAAAATAAACTATTGGGACTTCATCAAGATAAAAATCTTTTGCACAGCAAAGGGAACAGTCACCTAAACCAAAAGACAACCAACAGAATGGGAGAAGATATTTGCAAGTGACATACCAGATAAAGGGCTAGTATCCAAAATTTATAAAGAACTTATCAAACTCAACACCCAAAGAACAAATAATCCAAACAAGAAATCCAATCAAAACTTTTCTGCAAAGAAGACATCCAAATGGCTAACAGACACATGAAAAAGTGCTTCTGTGTCTATTGAAATGTCCCTATTCCAGGACTGGAGTATTTTGGTTGAGGGTGGTGATCCTGATCATGTGATATATTCTTGTTCTTCCTTCTAGTCACCTTCCTCAGTGTTTATCTCTATTCTTTCTTTTTATTTTCAGTTATATGGACTATATATGATCTTTGGTTCTTCCATTTAAACTTTAGTATTAGCTTTTCAAGTTTTTCAGGAAAACAATCCTGCTATAACTTGTATTAGAATTGTGATAACTTTATCAGATAATATGAAGAGAATTGGAATTAGAAAGTTTTGTTTTGTTTTGCTCACTGGGGTATCTCAATTACTAGGAAGAGTATCTGACATGATGTTGATGTTTAATAAATGTCAGATCAATGGATGAATCTTTATTTTTTCCTACTCATGAACATGCTAAATCTGTTCATTTACTTAGGGAAATTTTATACCTTTAATTATAATTATATATAAAAGGGCATAATAACATGTTTTCAGATTGCTAAACTCTTTCTTGTTTAACTTCATATTCTACTTCCCTCGATCTTCTCCTTGTAGGATTTAGCCATATATCTACTCTTCTAGCAACAGTCAGTATATGTCATCTAGGTTCTGTAGCTCCTTTGAGATATAGTCTCTATTTTTTTTCTCTTAAGAAATCCAACTTTTTCTCCCTTGGAGTTACCTTCTGACATAGTTAGTCATTGGTATAGTAGCCAGGAGGGACGGGGAGGTATATCTTGATGGGAGGAGTGTTATGTTGTCTTGTAAGGCAGAAGGCGCTGTATCATATTTAGGTAAAAGGTGACTTTAACAGGGAAGAGTGGAATAATTCTGAATGTCCAGAGGTTTTAGGTGAATCTTGGGATTCGAGATTTCCAAATATGTTGGCCCAAATATTCCTATCCCAGATCTCATGGAGAGAATTGAAATTCTCATGAGATTAAGAATCCAACATTGTTTGGATTTCTGCTACTCTTATATTAAGTCCTGGACCTGGTCATCATATTTGTCTGCCTTTGAGATTCAGGTGATGAGTGGCTATTTACACGATTCCAAAGAGGCTCTTTAGCTTTCACATTTAAGTGGTTTTTTTTTTTTAAGATTTTATTTATTTATTCATCAGAGAGAGACAGAACATTAGCAGAGGGAGAAGCAGGTTCCTTGCTGAGCAAGGAGCCCGATGTGGGACTTGCTCCCGGGACTCTGGGATCATGACCTGAGCTGAAGGCAGATGCTTAATTGACTGAGCCACGCAGGCATCCCCACATTTAGGTTTTTATTAGTGACTAATCTTCCTCATCATTTTTTTGGTCATTTTCCAAATCATCAATTGCTCCAAAATAAGTGTTACACTTCATATTCCTGATAATTATCATTTCCCTAAATTTCATAAATTCCTGATACATTGCACCCACTGGTCTATCTATCTGCATGTGAGCCGCACTTCTGGTGAAAACTTTCACAATTGTAATACTAGTATATGCCAGAACTATCTATCTTTATCCATTACCCTTCATCTATTATGTGGTACTTCAAGCCAGCTGATAAGCAATTGTTCCAGCTCCAAAATCCTGTTTTATGGTCTGCTGTCTCAGACCATTTCCAGTGAAAAATATTATAAGTCAGATTCTCCAAATGCATAAGTTTAGCTAGATATTTGGGTTTTCAAAAGTTACTGAGAATAATTTTGGGGACCAATATTTGTGGGAGAATGAAGAAAAAGGAGAAAGTAAAATTTGAACTGTAGCAACAGATACCTTACTGTTCCTATGAGAGCTCTGGTTCTGTAATGATAATATAGCCTCCCAAAATTCATACTGAAGTCCTAACTCACAGTACCTCAGAAGATGACCTTATTTGGAAATGGGATTATTTCAGATATAATTAGTTAAGATGGGCCAGAATGGATAGCATGAACTCTTAATTTAATATGACTCATGTCCTTATAAAAAGTGGAAACTTGGATATAGAAAGCATACAGGGAAAATGTTATGGGAGGATGATGCAGCAAAAGCCAACAGACACCAAAAAATTTCAAGTTAACCGCCAAAACTAGGAGAGAGACCTGGAACGGCTCTGTCTCTCATGGCCCTCAGAAATAATCCACCCTACACTGCTGCCATTTTGATTTCAGACTTCTAGCCTCCAGAACAGTGAGACAATAAATTTTTAACACCCAGTTTGTGGTGTTTTGTTATAGGAGCCTTAGAAAACTAATATAGACTTTTTTTCAGAGTTGTCCAAAATTGGGACTCTAGGTGTAAATATTTGTATCTTTGTATCAACCAGTCTCTTGATACAAACTGGGGGAGGGGAAGCATGACCTGGGGTAATGGTTTTATTCATCTAAAGCAACTCCCAGAAGTGGATTCATCTGAGAGCTCTTGAGGGACAACACTCCCTATACTCAGAAAAATTAGTGCTTTAGTCTTCAGACAAGGATTGTGAAATATGGAACAGGGAGACCTGGATGGCATTTCAAGGCATCTGTTACATCTGACTAAGGAATTAATTCCATTGTTAGAAAGTGAGTATTTATTAATACCGATAAGCGCTGTATAGTTTAGGTTCTGGACAGGTGACTAAAGTTTGTTTATTTGTTTTAAACCTTCCCAATCTGAATGGAATTATTATGTTATCAATGATATTGGGTCCACTAAAATGTATATTCCAACATTCAGGCATTTGTTGCTGGATTGTAAAGAGCCACATCTGGGTCTTTGAAAGAAAAGACAAAGTGATAGGAGGTGGCACAAAATTAAATCAGAGAAGTGGATAGGAGCAGAGAGTGAGGGACGTTTTAGGTCATGTGTTAGATTTGGTTGATGAGTGGTATTGTTGGAGTTTCAGAAGACTGCTTTGACCACATTGGTCTGAAGATATTGGAGGCACAGATGGTAGGGAACCTCCCAATTAGCTACTGTGGGCTTTCAGGTGTGAGATAATATAGAATAGGCTTTTGTGATGAAAATTAAGAAGACATGATATTGACATAAGATTCAGGATAATCTTAAATTGTTAAATCTACAGGAGGTAGAAATACTCTGAGTATGGCTGGCAAGGGACGGGGAGAGCAGTCACAGAATGGTGGTGGATGGTGATGTTACACATAGGGATGATGCCATTAGAAGAGGACTGTGTAATCCTGTGTGTACATGCTCGATGAATGAAACGGGGAAAATAATGTGTTTTTAACAAGGACATGTTTAATTAAATGTGCCTCTAAGACATGCAAAATAAATTTTTAACATAGAAGTTTGAGATAAGATCCATAGCTTAGAGGGAATGCCTCAGCTGGGGGTACAGATTTTTAGCCATCTCTGTATATGTGTATTTTGATACATAACCATGGATGAGATTGCTTGGGGAGGGAATGCAAAGTGAAAAAGAAGCAGGCTAAGCATGAAAATTCATGGTGCTTCAAAATTTAATAGCGGGGATTAGGAAGATGAACCCGCAAGAAGCACTGAAAAGAAATTGGCCAGAGATGCTAGGAACATCAAGGTGGTGTGGAGTCACTTTTGCAGAAAGAAGAAAATTTCTTCAAGAAAGGTGGTCTGTGAAATCAGATTCTGCTAAGATGTCAAGGTGGATGAAAACAAATAAAAAGTGTTTCTTTGATTTAACGGGAAATTTATATGTAGCCTTCATAAGAACTGTTTCAGCAGAATGACTTGAGAAATCCCTCATGGGGCTAAAGAAAAAGTGAAAGGGAAAGCAACGGAGGCAGCAATTTTAGGAGGCATTTTTCAGAAATCTGCATGTGAAAGAGAAGAGAAAAAGAATAGTGGTTGAATAGCTGGAGGATAATATTCAGTCAAGAGAGTTGTGTGTGTGTGTGTGTGTGTGTGTGTGTGTGTAAGAGAATTGTGGACATGAGGGGAGGATTTTCTTTTTTTTTTTTTTTAAGATTTTATTTATTTATTTGACAGAGAGAGACACAGCGAGAGAGGGAACACAAGCAGGGGGAGTGGGAGAGAGAGAAGCAGGCTTCCCACGGAGCAGGGAGCCCGATGTGGGGCTCGATCCCAGGACCCTGGGATCATGACCTGAGCAGAAGGCAGACGCTTAAGGACTGAGCCACCCAGGTGCCCCCTGAGGGGATGATTTTCTTGGGAGGAAATCTAATTCTAGCAATGTGGTGTGTGTGTGTGTGTGTGTGTGATAGACTAGGTTTGGGAAGCAGGGAACATTTCTTGCTTTGGTTTACTCAGCAGCCCTTCTTTCATTTTTTATAGTAATAATAAATACCCCTCACTGTTGGCAGAATGGCCACCTCCTTTGTCATGTGTTTCCAATGGTGCCTGACTAATCAAAGCATTCTAATTCATGAACATATTGATCCAGGCAATTGAGTCTTTTTTTTTTTTTTTTTTTTGGAAGGGGAAGTTATATGTGTATGTTGTGAGAGGGACTTTTCTATTTCTTTGGGTTGTTCGGTAGAATAATGTCAGCCTAGCCCAAGGGACTCCTGCTAACTGCCCAAGGCACAAACAGGTGGGTGATTGGGAGATCAAATTTAGCCTAACTGCTGCTTGGCAAGCCTCAAGCTTTAACACGGGGCTGCTTCCACCAGAGGGAGAGGCATGCTTTTCTATGATGGATCAAGATACACCTCATATGGCTAGCTCTACTTTGTTTACCTACACAGATACATTTTCCATTTCACAAAAAAGTTCAATGTAGGCCAATCAGTGGTGGCCTTGCTTCCAACTATCTGTGGCCATTTCTTTGGATGTTATACATAAGCCTACAAAAAGTTTTGTATAGGGTCTATATGGAGTGAAAAGGAAATATGATTGAGAACACAGAGCAAGAAAAGATTACAAAGAGAGAGAGAAAATAGAGACAAGAGATCTAACTTATATTTTGTGTCCTTCTCACCTGTGAAATCCATACCACACCTGGACTTCCTACTTATAACAATTAATTTCCTTTTAAAATTTTCTCATATTAGACACTAGTTTGAGCTGGGATTTTGCCATTTTCAACTCAAACATTCTGATTAATATACTGCTTATATTTCAATTAAAAATTACCATATATTCCTTGATTCAGGAAAGTCATTTCCTGAATAGCTTGTGGTAAAACTACGTAGAATGAAAATCAAAATCACCTATATCTTTATCTTATATCTAGAAACATGATTCTTCATTTTTCAGGCCTCACAAATTTTCCTTTATGCCATGTAGAGTATAGGCTTTTTCTTTCATTCTCTTGATAGAAGAACTTCTTGTTTGTTACCTGGTGGCCATAGTGCCTTCTTATCTGTGGCATATTTGTGTTCATGACCAAAACTCCTGTTCATAGCTGGAGTGACTTCAAACTCCCCGCAAATCAAGTGTTTCTCAATCTCCAGATTCAATCCTGTCACCACTGGTGGTGAAATGTAGGAACTGTTGGTCAGTAGCTGTGTTAAAATGAGCTGCATCAGCCTCATGGTGTCCTGGAGAAGAAATTTTGACTTGTACTCCAACACTATTAACTCCATTCCTTCTTTATTTCTTGACCAGGGACTTGACTACTATCACACTACCAATAAGCATGTCTGAAATATTTTTTATAGGCTGTCTCCTCTGGTTTCCATGAAGTGAGATTTTTTTAAGCACTCCTAGCCTCTAGACACATTTCCACATGCTCTACCTCACAAGGGAAGTTGGAGTAACTTTTGGGTTTGGAAACCTGAAGCCCAAAGAAACCACATTTTCTTCTCTACTCTATCATGCTATAATCTTCTGTGGAGTGGTCCCCTATGTAGAAAGCCTATAGTTAAACCTGTGATAAAATAAATAAGACTCTTATTTCTGGGTTTCAGTATTAAGATCCTATTGTAGGCCTAACATTCATTCCAGGTTCTCTTAGTAATAAAGTAATCTGCTTGACTCTTTTCTGTCTGTCTCACTTAATACTGAACATAAACAGAGAAAAAGAGTGTTATATTGTGACCCCCCCCATTCTAAATAGATTCTCATCATATTCTCTAAGTCTTAAATCTTGATTTGAAGCCTGTATTCCTGCATCATATTGTTTATCATCATATCCCTACACTCTGCCAGAGTCCTGGTGTCATAACTAGGGTCTCTGATGCTTTCCCAGAGCTTAGCTTCTTGTACCCTTGCTACATCTTCTTGTACTATCCTCTGTCCAGTTGTAAGAGTGTTTGGTACTTAACTACGACCTTTTTCTTGGTGATATTGCTCTTGACATATGTGGCAACATTTCTTTCTTTTTATTTAATTTAAATTCAATTGGCCAACCTATAGTACCTCATTAGTTTCAGACGTAGAGTTCAATAATTCATCAGTTGCATATAACACCCAGTGCTCATTACATCACGGGCCCTTCTTAATGCCCATCACCCAGTTACCCCATCTCCCCTACCTCCCCTCCAGCAACCCTCAGTTTGTTTCCTATAGTTAAGAGTCTCTCACAGCTTTTGTCCCTCTCCAATTTCTTTCCATTCCATTTTCCCTCCCTTCCCCTGTGACCCTCTATGCTGCTTCTTAAATTCCACATATGAGTGAGATCATATGATACTTGTCTTTCTCTGATTGACT
Source organism: Neomonachus schauinslandi (assembly GCF_002201575.2). Taxonomy (NCBI): domain Eukaryota; kingdom Metazoa; phylum Chordata; class Mammalia; order Carnivora; family Phocidae; genus Neomonachus; species Neomonachus schauinslandi. The sequence continues at coordinate 90,984,289 of NC_058404.1, forward strand.
TATTTTGTTTAGCATAATACCCTCCAGTTCCAACCACGTTGTTGCAAATGGCAAGATCTCATTCCTTTTGATGGCTGCATAATATTCCATTGTATATATATACCACATCTTCTTTATCCATTCATCTGTCGATGGACATCATGGCTTTTTCTATAGTTTGGCTATTGTGTACATTGCTGCTATAAACTTTGGGGTGGATGTACCCCTTTGGATCATTACATTTGTATCTTTGTGGTAAATACCCAGTAGTACAATTGCTGGGTCATAGGATAGCTCTATTTTTAACTTTTTGAGGAACCTCCATACTCTATACTTTCCAGAGTGGCTGCACCAGTTTGCATTCCCACCAACAGAGTAAAAGGATTCCCCTTTCTCTGCATCCTCACCAACATTTGTTGTTTCCTGACTTGTTAATTTTAGCCATTCTGACAGTTATGAGGTGGTATCTCATTGTGGTGTTTTTGGTTTTTTTGTGTTTTTTTTGAAGATTTTATTTATTTATTTGACACAGAGAGAGAAAGCACAAGTACGCAGAGTGACAGGCAGAGAGAGAGGGAGAAGCAGGCTCTCCACTGAGCAGGGAGCTGGATATGGGGCTCGATTGTGGGACCCAGGGATCATGACCTGAGCTGAAGGCAGCTGCTTAACCAACTGAGACACCCAGGCGCCCCCTCATTGTGGTTTTGATTTGTATTTCCCTGATGCTGAGTGATGTAGAGCATTTTTTCATGTGTTTGTTTGGCCATCTGTATGTCTTCTTTGGAGAAATGTATGACAACTTTTTTTGATCTTCCTGTAACTCTTGCTCAGTCTCCTTGTCTAGGTCCTCTTTTTCCATCAACCTCTAAATAGCAGAGCTTCTTACAGCTCTGTTCTGAGATCTCTTCTTTCTTTGCATTCTTTTCTTAGATTATTTAAATGATGTCTTTCTAAGGCTGAACACTAAATGTCTATCCCAGAGCAGACCTCTTCTTTGAGTGCCATACTTTTACATCCACCTTTCTAATTTACATCTAGAGTGGAATGTCTTTCAAGAATTTTAAACTTAAACACATCCAAAATTGAACTCTTAATTTCCTTTCCATGCAAATTAATTGCTCTCTCTGTTTTTTTCACCTACTCAAATATCATTAGCATTCATCTTAAAAGGAACCTTGGGGGTCATTCTTTTTTTTTTTTTTTAAAGATTTTATTTATTTATTTGACAGAGACACAGCAAGAGAGGGAACACGAGCAGGGGGAGTGGGAGAGGGAGAAGCAGGCTTCCCGCTGAGCAGGGAGCCCGATGCGGGGCTCGATCCCAGGACCCTGGGGTCACGATCTGAGTGGAAGGCAGACGCTTAACGACCGAGCCACCCAGGCGCCCCTTGGGGGTCATTCTTAACATTGCCTTCTCCTTCATATCTTAATTATCTCCATCTTCAAATTCCATAATTGTCTCACCTAATTTCTCATAGTCATTCACTTGTTTTCATTGTCACTGCTACTCAGAGGCTAAGGTATTTTTTTCTCACCAGAACACCAAATAACCTTCAAGCTGGTCTGCATTACTGACATGTTTGTGAAACTGCTTCAACAATTTTCTAATTGCCCTTATGAGAATATCTAAACTTTTAAACATGGCTTACAAGACCTCTAAGACATGATCTAGCACATCTATCTCTTACTTAATTTTGAAGCAATCATATCCTGCAACATCTTCTAAACACAGTATTCCTGTTTTGTTGTTGTTGTTGTTTGTTTTGTTTTGTTTTAAGATTTTATTTTTTTTAAATAATCTCTACACCCAACATGGGGCTGGAACTTACAACCTTGAGATCAAGAGTCACATCCTCCACCTACTGAGCCAGCCAGGTGCCACCACATTTATTTCCCTTTTAATTCTCAAAATAAGTAAGCTCTTTTTTGTGTTGATCTTTAGTATTTATAGTTCACTCTCCCTGGAAATAATTCCCCTCTTTTATTCTCAGGTTTTACCTAAAATGTCAGTCCTTCTGAGGGGCATTTCCATATTATTCATCAAATAGACACTCTATAATGTTCATCAATTGGGGTTTCTTTTTTGCATTGTTATTACCATAGTAACTAATGACATATTTTTTTCTTGTTTATTAGTTTATTTCTTTAACTGTTAGGTTGTAAACTCTTCAAGCTTGGGGGTGAGTCTGCCTCGCTGATCAGTATATACTCTGTTACAGCTCAGTGTTTGGCATAAAATAGGCTCTCAAAAAAGTATTTGTTGAATGAATTAACAAATGTATTCAAATATGAAGACTAAAAAACTGTCATGAAAATATTTAAATGTGTTTATGTATATATATTATCCTGACAAGTCTCCAAATGATTATATCTAGCAGCCAACTGGCTTGGCAATTTAAGTTCCTTTACTAGTTAGGTTATTTTTAGTGCATACATACCTCATGAGTACTAGTTAGATATTCCACTAGATACTAGTTGATATCCCACAAGGCATAGTACCATCCAGATTCAAGCATTAATGACTTTGAAATGCTTTGGCTTACTGCAGATGACCCTACATGCTCCTAAAATGAAGACTACCATTTTACTACACCAGAGTGTCACAGAGTTGATTGCACAAGTGAAGAATTAGGAATGGATGATATATGGCTACAATGTTGACTTTCTATATTTTGCTTCCTCTTAAATTTATTTAAATATTGTTGGTTATTACTTTCTCAAAAACTTCTCACCTCATTTCATCAAAAAAATATTTATTTGGCTTAATGAAGTTTTTTCCTAAGATATAAATATAGGTTTTATTGAAGATTAGGTATCTTCATATACTTGGCTTTTTGTGGGATGAGCAAGAAGAGAGGAAGACAGATGGGACAGAAGAAAGAAAAAAAAGCAGGGGCGCCTGGGTGGCTCAGTTGGTTAAGTGACTGCCTTCGGCTCAGGTCATGATCCTGGAGTCCCGGGATCGAGTCCCACATCGGGCTCCCTGCTCGGCGAAGAGTCTGCTTCTCCCTCTGGCCCTCTCCCCTCTCACGTGTTCTCTCTCTCTCTCTCATTCACTCTCTCTCAAATAAATAAATAAATCTTTAAAAAAAAAAAAGCAGCCTCAAACAAGGAGGAAAAACACAGGCGAACCTTAACTTCCACTGTCACTCTTTTCCTGTTTTGTTTCTTGTCATGGTGGTCACCGTGTTTCCTTCCCTATGGTTACATTGATACTTCTTCCTCCAAAATACAACTCTTTTAAGAGAAAATAAATCTATCACATAAATGACACCTATCATGATTACATTTCTAAAATTCTTTCACTTATGAAAATTTGACGTCAAAGAGTATCCTTAAAAGTGTTTTTATTTCTCATGATAGAATCAAAGAAGAGTTTCCTGGCAATATTAATTTCACTTTGTTTTTCAAGCTTTCTGTAACTTAATGATAAAAGCCTTGTGATTTGAACAGTGAAATCCTACATGATTTTTTAAAATAAGATCATTCGATTCAATAGGACTTTAAAGATGAGTGGGTAAAGATGCTAATTAATTTAACGAATGAGCCACCAAAGGGATGATTAAGAGCTAGTTATTGACACTTCTTTAGCTGATTTCAAGATATATCCAATAACTAGGGGTTAACTGGAAACAGAGACAACAGGTTTTTTGTCAAGACTTTTGAAAATGACAAAAGAGGGTTAATGGTCACGTTTATCTTAACATACTCATTTTGAATAGTGCATTAATAATTAAACCTTTGTGCCCTAAAAATACAGGCATAATACCAATGCTAAGTCACTGTTAATCAAGTATGCAGCAATTCTTTTTTTTTTTTAAGATTTTATTTATTTTTTTGACAGAGAGAGAGACAGCAAGAGGAAACACAAGCAGGGGGAGAGGGAGAAGAAAAAGCTGGCTTCCCACTGAGCAGGGAACCTGATGCAGGGCTGAATCCCTGGACCCTGAGATCATGACCTAAGCCGAAGGCAGATGCTTAATGACTGAGCCACTCAGGCGCCCCTGTAGCAATTCTTTTGACTAGCTCTTGCTGGTGCTTTATAAGGAAAAATATATCCCCTTGATATTGTTGAATTTAATTGCTTTTTACAAAAGGTAATTGTTCTCTGTCTTTTTTACATAAAATTGGATTTAATTTCATGATTTAAATTTATTAAAAATATGGATTAAATATGTATAAATGCATGTAAAATGTATGCATATATTCAAAACATATTTAAAATTTACAAAAGAGATCTCTGTTGATAATTGCAATAAAAGTTTTAGAGTCTAATGTATTTGATCTGAAATATCTACCATTCAAACCAATGAATTACATATTTGATTAATACTTAAAAATTTAAAACCAGTGTATTTTTGAATTATTATAAATTACGATGAGCATCCTGTCGGCATATTATTTTCAGCTAATATGATCCTTTCTATTTGTTATAGGGCAACTTAAAAAATGAAACAAAACAAAACTTTTATGTCTTTTCAGAGCCAATTTCTTAAATCTTTCTTTCAATTGTTCCAAAGTATTATTAAATTATTACTTAGCTTTGGGTAATATATCATGAGCAGACTGAAAGAAATTTGTGAGCCTGTAGATTTAATTTTTTGTGATGTTTCATGAACCTGATTATCTTTCTTTTTTCTTCACTGAATTGGATGATCAAATTTTTTTTTGCTTCTATGTAGATATCACTTAATTACACAGTGATACTAATATTTTAATGTTTAGGCCTGTAACAAGAACAGAAATTACTCCAGTTGGAAAAAGAATGGGCAAGGGAACTTTGAATTTGATGGAGTTTGGCCATGCTTTTGGCTTTATCCTCCATTCTATCCTCCCCTATTCACATCCTGCACTCTTCTCTCCTCTAGGGAGCAACAGACTAATCACCTCTCTCACTATGTACCTCCTTGATTTTCATGTTCTAGAAGCTAAGTAGATTAAAACTTACTCTTCTGTAATATACATGTAGTATACACATACACACAAAAATCTGCTTATACAATTTGGAGAAAGAGATGAAACAAAAATAATAGTAAATGAAAACCTGTATACTAATTTAAAAAACCACAAACACTACTCGTAAATGAAAACCTGTATACTAATTTAAAAAACCCCAAACACTACTATTATTGTAGAATTCCCTGTGCTTTCTTCCCTTATCTCATCCCATTTTTGCCACCCCAGAGTTAAAAACTATCATAAAGTTAATGAACAGTTCCTTGATATTCTTTTAAAATATTTCTATCATCTTTACATGCTTCCTTAAAATATGCATTGTTCAATTTTACATGTTTCAAATTTTATTTAAATGTAAACATATGGTGTATATACTGTGATTTGTTTCTTTCAGTTACCTCTAATGTATTATAATGCATCTATATCAATATATGTAGCTGGGGTTGATTTCTTGTCACTGGTGTTTTGTTTAAGTATTGGGCCCAATTCTTTACACTTCCCTACATCCATACTCTTGCTAAGGCCTCATTGTGGACAAGTATATTTTTCTGTCTGTTGAATCTGGGCTGGACCATGACATGTTGACATATTTTGGCCTCAAATTGAAAACAATCTTAAAATATGTGGCATTGGTTTTGCATAAATAGTCAAGGCCAAAACCATCACAACTTTTTGTTAGGAAGTTTAAAAGAGTTATGGTGACAACTTATCATTTTAACTAGAAATGGACTCCAAAAAAGATTTAGAAAATAGACCTGCAGAAGCTTGATGTGTTCAAAATGTCTGTACTTTAGAAAGAGAGGAATGTCTTAAAAAACCATTGTGTGGATGACTTTTGGCACATTAACTTGATTGGAATCACATATTTGGAAAACCCAAAATGTTTTTAGAGACTACCATATTGGCAAAAACGTTGACAGCCTAAAATGAAAGGAAGTTAGATTTTGACATACAAAGACATCTGAGACCCCAACTCTATACAGGCAAGGAGCAGGAAATGCACAAAAGATAGAGCCAAGGTTAGTGGAGACATGTCCAAATTGTAGAATGGGAGCCTAAACAGGTAATTTGCATAAGCTAAGTAGGGGTAGTGTACTTAACATTTTCGGGGGCAGAACAAGATGGTGGAGGAGTAGGAGACCTGGATTTCGTCTGGTCCCTGGAATTCAGCTGGATAGGGATCAAACCATTCTGAACACCTATGAACTCAATAGGAGGTCGAAGAAAAGAATAGCAACAACTCTCTGAACAGAAAAGCGACCACTTTCTGGAAGGTAGGACGTGCGGAGAAGTGAATCTGAGGCCATATTCGGGAGGATAGATGGCGGGGGATGGGGCCTCCGTCGGCCGCTTCTGGCAAGTGATAGAGCCACAAAGCACAAAATCGGAACTTTTAGAAGTCGGCTCCGCTGAGGGACGTGGCTCCAGTGACTAAGCGGGGGGGTGGAACCCTCATGGGACAGTGTGGTCTCAGGACCCTCAGGGTCACAGAAAGACTGGGGGTGACTGAGTGCAGCAGAGCTCCCAGGGATCGAAACAGGGAAGCCGGCTGCAGAGACAGAGCCGAGGCGCGGGCTCCCAGCTTGGGGTTGCCATAAACCATGATCCACAGCACAGTCGGGCCACTGCTCCTCCAGCAGGGACCCAACAATTGGCACATCCGGGGAAATTCCCCTTCCTGCCCGGGGAGGAGTGGAGCGGGAGTGCACCGCAGGGATCTGCGGGGTTTGGAGACTCCACCCGGGGTCCGGTGCCAGAGATATAAATGCTCAGTCACAGGCCGGGTGAGCACGGAGTGTGGTCGGAGACAGGGGAGACGGGAGTGACTGACTGCTGTTCTCTGGGGGCTCACTGAGGAGTGGGGCCCTGAGTTCCCGGGTCCTCCAGAGTTGGAGATTGGGAGGCCGCCATTTTCACTCTCCTCCAAAGCTATACTGAAATCTTGCAGGGAACAAAAGCTCCTGAGAGCAAACCCAAGCAGATTACTTAGCCCTGACCAGGCAAGGGCGGGGCAATTCCACCTCCGGCAAAGAGATTTGGGAACCATAGCAACACGCCCCTCCCCCAGAAGATCAGCAAGTACAGCCAGCCAAGACCAAGTTTACCGATCAAGGAGAACGGCAGAACTCCAGCGCTAGGGAAATACTGCACATAGAATTCATGGCTTTTTTACCATGATTCTGTAGTCTTTCAAAGTTAATTTTTTTAACTGTTTTTTTTTTTAATTTTTATTTTTCCTTTTTTCAACCAACATCTTATCAATCCTTTTTAAAAAACATCTTTATTTTTCATTTTTAGAGTCATATTCTATCACTTCATAGTAGTTACCCTTATTTTTGGCGTATATATATATAAGTTGTTCTCTCTTTAAAATTTTGAGATACAGTTTCTTCTAATAGATCAAAATACACCCTAAATCTCTAGTGTACGGCTGTTTTCCACTCTCCTGCCTGATCGCATTCTCTCCCATTTTTTTTCTTTTTTCTTTTTTTTAATCCTCTTCTTTCTTTTTTCAAACAACTTCTTATCTTATCAATTCCTTTCATACCATCTTTTATAATTTTCATCTTTACAGTCATCATATTAACCCTTATTTTTGTACATATATAAGTTTTCCTTTCTTTAAAATTTTGGGATGCACTTTCTTAACACACCCAAATACACCCATAATCTAGTGTGTGGCACTGATCTAGGCACCAGCCTAATCATATTTGATTTTATTCTGTTTATTTGTTTTGTTCTGTTTTTGTTTGTTTTTATCTTTTTCTTTTTCTTTTTCTTTTCTTTCCCTTTCTTTTCCCCCGGCTTCAGGTCTTTTCTGACTTGTGTAGAGTATATTTTGTGCGGACGTTGTTACCCTGTTAACATTTGTTCTCTGATTCATCTGTGCTCCTATGGACAAAATGACAAGATGGGAAAATTCACCTCAACAAAAAGAACAAGAGGCAGTACTGACTGCCAGGAACCTACTCAATATGGACATTAGTACAATGTTGGAACTAGAGTTCAGAATGATGATTTTAAAGATACTAGCTGGGCTTGAAAAAAGCATGAAAGTTATTAGAGAAACCCTTTCTGGAGAACCAAAGGAACTAAAATCAAACCAAGTCAAAATCAGAAAGGCTATTAATGAGGTTCAATAAAAAAATGGGGGCTCTAACTGCTAGGATAAATGAGGCAGAAGAAAGAATCAGTGATATAGAAGACCAAATGATGGAAAGTAAAGAAGCTGAGAAAAAGAGAGATAAACAACTACTGGATCACAAGGGCAGAATTCGAGAGATAAGTGATACCATAAGATGAAACAACATTAGAATAATTGGGATACCAGAAGAAGAAGAAAGAGAGAGAGGGCAGAAAGTGTATTGGAGCAAATTATAGTGGAGAACTTCCCTAATTTGGGGAATGAAACAAGCATCAAAATCCAGGATGCACAGAGAACCCCTCTCAAAAATCAATAAAATTAGGTCAACACCCCGACATCTAATAGTAAAACTTACAAGTCTCAGAGACAAAGAGAAAATCCTGAAAGGAGCGCTGGAGAAGAAATCTGTAACCCACAATGGTAGAAACATTAGATTGGCAGCAGACCTATCCACAGAGACCTGGCAGGCCAGTAAGAACTGGCATGATATATTTAAAGCACTAAATGAGAAAAATATGCAGCCAAGAATACTATATCTAGCTAGGCTGTCATTGAAAATAGAAGGAGAGGTAAAAAGTTTCCAGGACAAATAAAAACTAAAGGAATTTGCAAACACAAAACCAGCCCTACAAGAAATATTGAAAGGGGTCCTCTAAGCAAAGAGAGAGCCTAAAAGCAACATGAACCAGAAAGGAACACAGACAATATACAATAACAGTCACCTTACAGGAAATACAATGGCACTAAACTCATATCTTTCAATAGTTACCCTGAATGTAAATGTGCTAAATGCCCCAATCAAAAGACACAGGCTATCAGATTGGATAAAAAAAAAAAAAAAACAAGACCCATCAATATGCAAGAGACTCATTTTAGACCCAAAACACCCCCAGATTGAAAGTGAGGGGGTGGAAAACCATTTACCATGCTAATGGACACCAAAAGAAAGCTGGGGTGGCAATCCTTTTATCAGACAAATTAGATTTTAAACCAAAGACTATAATAAGAGATGAGGAAGGACACTATATCCTACTTCAAGAGTCTTTCTGACAAGAAGATCTAACAATTGTAAATATCTATGCCCCTAATGTGGGAGCAACCAATTATGTAGACCAATTAAGAACAAAAGCAAAGAAACACATCTACAACAATACAGTAATAATGGGGGACTTTAACACGCCCCTCACTGAAATGGACAGATCATCTAAGCAAAAGATCAACAAGGAAATAAAGACTTTAAATGACACACTGGACAAGATGGACTTCACAGATATATTCAGAACATTCCATCCCAAAGCAACAGAATACACATTCTTCTCGAGTGCCCATGGAACATTCTCCAGAATAGATCACATCCTAGGTCACAAATGAGGTCTCAACTGGTACTAAAAGATTGGCATCATTCCCTGCATATTTTCAGACCACACTGCTTTGAAACTAGACCACAAGTTTCCTCTTGTGGAAACTTTCCACAAGAGGAAAGTCAGAAAGAACTCAAATACATGGAGGCTAGAGAGCATCCTACTAAAAAATGAATGGGTGAACCAGGAAATTAAAGAAGAATTAAAAAAATTCATGGAAACCAGTGAAAATGAAAACACAACTGTTCAAAATATTTGGGATGCAGCAAAGGCAGTCCTAAGAGGAAAGTATATAGCAATACAAGCCTTTCTCAAGAAACAAGAAAGGTCTCAAGTACACAACCTAACCCTCCACCTAAAGGAGCTGGAGAAAGAACAGCAAATAAAGCCTAAACCCAGCAGGAGAAGACAAATCATAAAGATCAGAGCAGAAATCAATGAAATAGAAACCAAAAGAACAGTAGAACAAATCAACGAAACTACGAGCTGGTTCTTTGACAGAATTAATAAGATTGATAAACCCCTGGCCAACTTATCAAAGAGAAAAGAGAAATGCTCCAAATCAACAAAATCATGAATGAAAGAGGAGAGATCACAACCAACACCAAAGAAATACAAACAATTATAAGAACATATTATGAGCTACAATATGCCAGCAAATTATACAATCTGGAAGAAATAGATGGATTCAGAGAGGTGTATCAAGTACCAAAACTGAACTAGGAAGAAATAGAAAACCTGAACACACCTATAACCAGCAAGGAAATTGAAGCAGTAATCAAAAATCTCCCAAGAAACAAAAGCCCAGGGCCATATCGCTTCCCAGGGGAATTCTACCAAACATTTCAAGAAGAATTAATACCTATTCTTCTGAAACTGTTCCAAAAAATAGAAATAGAAAGAAAACTTGCAAACTCGTTTTATGAGGCCACCATTACCTTGATCCCCAAACCAGACAAAGACCCCATCAAAAAGGAGAATTACAGACCAATATCCTTGATGAATATGGATGCAAAAATTCTCATCAAAATGTTAGCCAATAGGATCCAACTGTACAATAAAAGGATTATTCACCACGACTAAGTGAGATTTATGCCTGGACTTCAAGGTTGGTTCAACATCCGCAAATCAATCAATGTGATACAATACATTAATAAAAGAAAGAACAAGAATCATAATATCCCCTCAACAGATGCAGAAAAAGCATTTGGCAAAGTACAGCATCCTTTCTTGATCAAAACTATTCAGAGTATAGGGATAGAGAGTACATACCTCAATATCTGAAAAACCATCTATGAAAAACCCACAGCAAATATCATTCTCAATGGGGAAAAACTGAGAGCTTTCCCCCTCAGGTCAGGAACATGGCAGGGATGTCCACTGTCACCACTGCTATTCAACATAGTATTAGAAGTCCTAGCCACAGCAATCAGACAACAAAAAGAAATCAAAGGCATCCCAATTGGCGAAGAAGAAGTCAAACTCTCACTCTTTGCAGATGATATGATACTTTAGGTGGAAAACCCAAAAGACTCCACCCCAGAACTCCTAGAACTCATACAGGAATTCAGTAAAGTGGCAGGATATAAAATCAATGCACAGAAATCAGTTGCATTTCTATACACCAACAACAAGACAGAAGAAAGAGAAATTAAGGAGTCAGTCCCATTTACAATTGCACCCAAAACCATAAGATACCTAAGAATAAATCTAACCAAAGAAGCAAAGTATTTGTACTCAGAAAACTATAAAATACTCATGAAAGAAATTGAGGAAGACACAAAGAAATGGAAAAACGTTCCATGCTCATTGATTGGAAGAATAAACATTGTGAAGATGTCAATGCTACCTAGAGCAATCTACACATTCAATGCAATCCCCATCAAAATACCATCAACTTTTTTCAAAGAAATGGAACAAATAATCCTAAAATTTGTATGGAACCAGAAAAAACTCTTAATAGCCAGAAGAATGTTGAAAAAGAAAAGCAAAGCTGGTGGCATCACAATTTTGGACTTCCAGCTCTACTACAAAGCTGTCATCATCAAGACAGTATGGTACTGGCACAAAAACAGACACATAGATCAATGGAACAGAATAGAGAGTCCAGAAATGGACCCTCAACTCTATGGTCAACTAATCTTTGACAAAGCAGGAAAGAATGTCCAATGGAAAAAAGACAGTCTCTTCAACAAATCTTGTTGGGAGAATTGGACAGCCACATACAGAAGAATGAAACTGGACCATTTCCTTCACCACACACAAAAATAGACTCAAAATGGTTGAAAGACCTAAATGTGAGACAGGAGTCCATCAAAATCCTAAAGGACAACACAGGCAGCAACCTCTTTGACCTCAGCCACAGCCACTTCTTCCTAGAAACATCGCCAAAGGCAAGGGAAGCAAGGGCAAAAATGAACTATTGGGACCTCATCAAGATAAAAAGCTTTTACACAGCCAAAGAAACAGTCAACAAAACCAAAAGACAACTGACAGAATGGCAGAAGATATTTGCAAATGACATATCAGATAAAGGGCTAGTATCCAAAATATATAAAGAACATCTTAAACTCAACACCCAAAGAACAAATGATCCAATCAAGAAATGGGCAGAAGACATGAACAGACATTTTTCCAAAGAAGACATCCAAATGGCCAACAGACACATGAAAAAGTGCTCAACATTGCTCGGCATCAGGGAAATCCCAATCAAAACCTCAATGAGATACCACCTCACACCAGTCAGAATGGCTAAAATTAACAAGTCAGGAAATGACAGATGTTGGCGGGGATGCAGACAAAGGGGAACCCTCCTACACTCTTGGTGGGAATGCAAGCTGGTGCAGCCACTCTGGAGAACAGTATAGAGGTTCCTCAAAAAGTTGAAAATAGAGCTACCATATGATCCAGCAATTGCACTACTGGGTATTTACCCCAAAGATACAAATGTGATCTGTAGGGGTACATGCACCCTGATGTTTATAGCACCAATGTCCACAATAGCCAAACTGTGGAAAGAGCCAAGATGTCCATCGACGGATGAATGGATAAAGAAGAAGTGGTATATATAATGGAATATTATGCAGTCATCAAAAGGAATGTGATCTTGCCATTTGCAACAATGTGGATGGAACTGGAGGGTGATATGTTGAGCATAATAAGTCAATCAGAGAAAGACATGTATCATATGACCTCACTGATATGAGGAATTCTTTATCTCAGCAAAAAAACTGAGGGTTGCTGGAGTGGTGGGGAGTGGGAGGGATGGGGTGGCTGGGTGATAGACATTGGGGAGGGTATGTGCTATGATGAGTGCTATGAATTGTGCAAGACTGTTGAATCGCAGATCTGTACCTCTGAAACAAATAATACAATATATGTTAAAAAAAAAAAAAGAAGAAGAAGCAGATAGCAGGAGGGGAAGAATGAAGGGGGGGAAATCGACGGGGAGACGAACCATGAGGGACGATGGACTCTGAAAAACAAACTAAGGGATCTAGAGGGGAGGGGGTTGGGAGGATGGGTTAGCCTGGTGATGGGTATTAAAGAAGGCACGTTTTGCATGGAGCACTGGGTGTTTTACACAAACAATGAATCATGGAACACTACATCAAAAACTAATGATGTAATGTATTGTGATTAACATAACAATAAAAAAATTTAAAAAAATTTCTCAGTGGAAATTCAGACTTTCTATGCACTAAAGACTGTCACAACATTCCTATTCTTCCCTTTTTAACCAGAGTGTTTATTGTGGTTTTCCTGTCAAACTATCACTGTTTGATGATTGAAGTTTGGTTGTGTAGAGCAGATAACTTTTTAGTTCACAGGGCTTTGGATCAAAAAATCGCACTTGAGGGCTTAATGTATTTAATGAGATCTTGGTGTCAGAATCTGATGGGGCTTACAAGGTCCTAAAATGAAGGTGAGAGCTATCTTCGAATGGGAGGGTTATGAATAAATAATTGTAGCCAATAGAGAAAACTATGGTAAATTGAACTAATAGCCCCAATTTTTTGTTTTTTTGTTTGTTTGTTTGATTTTTTTACCTCTTGCCCCTACAAGCTTGACATTACCTCAGGAAGGAGGAGTTGGTTGGGTGTACTTCCTGGCCCCTCGACTTTGGACTTGGTTCTGTGATTTGCTTGGGCAAACTAAATGTGGTGGGAGTGATTCCAAGCCTAGGTCTTAAAATAATTTGAACTTAAAGAAACTTTTCCCCCTTGTTCTTATGTGCTTCTGCCATCACTAATATTACTGCAGTTCCTGCAGTCTGGGCTCTAAAACAGACCAGACACAGCTAGATTTGGACTTTGTGATGGGTACAGTCATAGGAATTGCATCTGTGTTCCAATCACCTTACCCCCAAGTTCAGAACTGCAATAGAAGCATCATTATAAAGGATGAGTAGTTTTCATAGATTTTCACACAATGCAGCAAATGTAGTTTCAACACTACTATAAAAAGGGAAAGTAGGGGGAACACCTGGGTGGCTCAGTCAGTTAAGTGTCTGCCTTCAGCTCAGGTCATGATCCCAGGGTCCTGGAATCATAGGAAAAAAGTGAAGTAATTGTAGAAAAGAAGACTCTAACATGGATAGAGCAAAAATTTAAAAGACAACCCCACCCACTTTCCTCAAATGTACAAGTACAAAGGGACCTATTAAAGGCAGGGGATAAACTGCCTGACGACAATTTTGAAGAACTCCTCATTTTAACCCCATAGGCAGTATCTCCAGAGCCAATGCCTCATGGAAGTTTGAGGCAACTGTCTTGCTCTTGTCTGTTTTAAAGAAGTATGTGCCTCTCTATCCAATATTTTTAAAGAAAACATGTATGCCTCAGAGTGCATATGACCACTATTAAAGGATATTTGGAAATGGGTTAGCAGTGAAATTAAGTTCCACAAGTAGAGGTAATATAATCAGAATCATGATATCAATACTTCTCCATCTAGTTTTCTCTACATGATTAGATTTTGTCCTAATCTTACAAAGGTAAAACACTTTCTCTATTCATTTTTTTTAATTTTTTATTTTTTTTAAGATTTTATTTATTTGACAGAGAAAGACACAGCGAGAGAGGGAACACAAGCAGGGGGAGTGGAAGAGGGAGAAGCAGGCCACCTGCCAAGCAGAGAGCCCGATGTGGGGCTCGATCCCAGGACCCTGGGACCATGACCGGAGCCGAAGGCAGACACTCAATGACTGAGCCACCCAGGCACCCCAACACTTTCTCTATTCAAATCAGTGTACCATGGGCATTAATTGCATAGAGACATTGTCAGCTCATGTGTGTACCAGCACACATGAAATCTCCAAATGCATGCATGCTCTCTATCCATGCAATACTCTTTGAAATCAAAGTATAAGGCATGAAAATATGGTCTGTATGTGCCTGAGACAAGGGTTTTTCAAGCAGAAAACTCAGTTATTGTTTTTAACACAATTTTTAAAAGTGTATTAGAAACAAAATTCACAGTCTTTGGAGATTTATTGCACATTCAGACACCAACATTTCGGTAAACTATTTACAAATCTTCTTTGAGATGATAGCCATGTCTTAGGAACTAAGAAACATTCATTTTTGAAGCAAGTGATTAAGCTACCTAGCAGAGATTTTAACTTCACAGTGACAAGAAAAGTTACAATGAAAAAGAAAAATATTGCTAGCTATGAAGCCTGAGTATTAAAAAAGTAAAAACAAATCAAACACTTGCTATTGTGATAAGGAGCTTGTAATTATGACGTGGCTTCTCAATTTCCAGGCTTATAATGTGTAAATGATGTTAATGTTGAGGCAGTAAAAATAGATTTCAAGAGTGACTTGACCTCAGAAACACAGCAATATCATATTTTTCATTGTTTTGGATTGACAGTTTGGATCCAGGTATCCTCTATGTAGCATGTCCTCTTGTGTCCTTTTCTTTCCAACTCATACCTTTGGGAAGCTCACCTGTATCACATTTATCCTATGGTTTACCATGATTATCTTCTCTCACTAACAAACAGATGTGACAATAGCTCCTTTGTTCTGGGGAAACCTATAATAAAAGTGTGCAGTTGGGCAGAAACTGTCAGAGCAGTTTATATCAAAATCAGTAATCCTTTTATTAACACAAATGACATCCAACTACACTTCCACTTGTCGTGTGAGTGCTGGATGGTCTCAGGAATTTCCATTGCTCTCTTCTGACAGACCTAAGACATCCTCTCAAGCAGTAGCTTTGGAATTTTGCCCTCATTAGAAATCCAACTAAAAATTCAGTGTGCTTCTGACCAATTATGTTTCATGGATTTTAAGTCAACCTAATGTTAAATGCGGGATAAAAAGTATATTTGTTTTTTTTTTCTCATGATCAGATTAACTATATGATGATCACATTTGATTTTGATTTCCTTTTTACAAGCTAAAATGTGCCCAAAGTAGCTTATTATCTTTTTTTATATTTCTGTTGGATCCAAGTTGTTAAGAGGCCTTCAGAGGCAGAGGAGGAAGGTGACCCTAAGCTTGCCTACTCCCTTGAACACAGCTAGATAAATATCAAATGATTCTGAACACCCAAGAAATCAATTGGAGATCTTAGAGAACAAAGCTGCTCCTCTGCAAGCAGAAAAAAAATGACTTGTGGAAGGTAGGAGCTACAGAGATTTGATTTGGGGGAGAGAAGAGCCACGGACGCTATGGAGGGGAGAGAGCCCTGATCTTGGAGAGAGGAGTGAGAGAGAATGAGAGAAAGAGAGTGAAAGAGTGAAAAAAAAAAAAAAAGAGTGAAATCACATGCAGGGTACTGCACAAGAAGACTTTTCCCCAAAATCATTAACTGGGACAAAGGAGAGTGTTTATATACTACCAGTTGTGTTTTGTTGTTTTTTGTTTGTTTGTTTTTCTTATAAACAGTGGAGTACAGGGTCTGAAGTTTCAGACCACTGCCACTACCAGGGTCATGCCTGGTGAGCTGAGTGGTGTTCTGGTGGGGAAGCAGGGTGGAGTCCCAGGAACTGACAGTGTGGTCTGAGGATACCCTGGGTTCCACAGGAAGAGGTGGTTTCCCTGCTTGGAGTGCATTTGGGAAAGGTGATATGGCTTCTCTGCAAGCAAAAGACCCTGTGGGCACCACTGAGTTGCCCTGTTCACCAGAGTGGGAGCAAAGACACCGGCTAAGGGTACCAAACCCTGGCACTAGCTGTGTGTTGTGATTTACCAAATTCTGAACCCTTGCACTGTTGTGTGACTGTTTTCTGGGACAAGTCTGCACCAACCACAGTGCAGTGAGATCCTCCCCCAGAGGATCAGCATGGTCCACCCTGTGGGGATCTCTGAAGTGTGGGGTTTTGAAACTCAGCCATGCCTGAGATAAAACACAGGAGTGCTGTGCCACCTGGAAGATGGAGTGCTCCAACAAAGGCAGGGTGAAGGCGGGGATCTGATGGAAGTTGGGGACACAGGAAGGGCAGTTGTTCGCTTGTCTGTTGGGGCTTCCTGAAGAGTGGTGGGCTTGACCTCCCCTTCCAGCTCACCCACCAGCAGTGACTAACCTCAATGAGACAAAAACAGTGCCCCTAAATGGACACCAGAACTGCTTAGACCAAGGCCTGCCACACTGCGCACTGGAGGGTGCATTTCCACTAGGGCAAGTCCACCTGAGAATCAACACAGCAGGACCTCCCCCAGAAGGCCTCTCCTGCACCAAGTCTACTGATCACAGAGTGCTGAAAAGTTTCAGCTCTAGGGGAAACAGGATCTAGCTTCCTTTGGGTTTTTTTATTTGTTTGGTTTTTTGTTTTTGTTTTTTGGATGCAGAAAGAACAATTTATTTTATTTCATTTTTTAATTTTATTTTTTAAAATTATTTTTAATTTTTTTTAAAGATTTTATTTATTTGACAGAGAGAGACACAGCAAGAGAGGGAACACAAGCAGGTGGAGTGGGAGAGGGAGAAGCAGGCTCCCTGCCGAGCAGAGAGCCCGATGTGGGGCTCGATCCCAAGACCCTGGGATCATGACCTGAGCCAAAGGCAGACACTCAATGACTGAGCCACCCAGGAGCCCCTATTTTTAATTTTTTATCTTTTTTTTTTCTATCAGTCTTCCCCTAACAAGCACACCAAAACACACCTAGGATCCAGCTTCCTTGATTGATTGATTGATTGATTTTTATTTTATTATTTTATATTTTTGATCTTCAAAATGACAAGATGGAAGAATTCACCCCAAAAGAAAGAACTGGAAGAAATGATGGCCAGGGATTAATTAATACATATATAAGTATGATGTCTGAACTAGAATTTAAAACAACAATTATAAGGATACTAGCTGGGCTTGAAAAAAGCATAAAAGACACTAGAGCATCTCTTACTGTAGGGATTAGAGAACTAAAATCTAGTCAGACTGATTTGAAGTCTTAGCTTCAGCAATCAGAAAACAAAAAGAAATAAAAGGTATCCAAATCGGCAAAGAAGTCAAACTTCCACAATTTGAAAATGACCTGATACTTTAGAAAACCTGAAAGACTCCACCAAAAAATTGCTAGAACTAATACATGAATTCTGCATAGTTAAAGGTTATAAACTCAATCTACAGAAATCTGTGGCATTTCTATACATCAATATCAAAGCAACAGAAAAAGAAACCAAGGAATTGATGTCATTTGCAATTGCACCAAAACCCATAAGATACCTAGAAAGAAATCTAACCAGAGGTAAAAGATCTATACTCTGAAAACTATAGAACACTTATGAAAGAAATTGAAGATGACACAAAGAAATGGAAAAGCATTCCATGCTCATGGGTTGGAAAAACAAACATGGTTAAAATGTCTATACTACCCAAAGGAATCTAAACGTGTAATGCAATCCTTATCAAATACCACCAGCATTTTTCACAGAGCTAGAACAAACAATCCTAAAGTTTGTATGGAATCACTAAAGATCTCAAATAGCCAAAGCAAAACCAAAAAAGAAAAACAAAACTGGAGCATCATGATTCCAATTTAAAGCTATATTACAAAGCTGTAGTCATCAAGACAGTATGGTACTGGCACAAAAACAGACACATGATTCAATGGAATAGAATAGAAAACCCAGAAATGGACCCACAACACTATGGCCAACTAATCTTCAACAAGGCAGGAAAGAATATCCAATGGGGAAATGACAGTCTCTTCAACCAACTGGACAGGTGTTGGGAAAATGGGAGAACAACATGCCAAAAAATGAAACTGGACCACGTCCTTACACCATATACAAAAATAAATTCAAAAAGGATGAAAGACCCAAACATGGGATAAGAAAACATCAAAATCCTAGAGGAGAACACAGGCAACACCCTCTTTGACCATGGCCATAGTAACTTCCTACTAGACACATTGTCAGAGGCAACAGAAACAAAAGCAAAAATGAACTGTCGGGACTTGATCAATCTAAAGAGCTTTTGCACAGCAAAGGAAACAATCAACACAACTAAAAGGCAACCTAAAGAATGGGAGAAGATATTTGCAAATGACTTATCTATAAAGGATTAATATCTAAAATCTAGGATGAACTTACCAAACTCAACACCCAAAAAACAAATAACCCAGTTAAGAAATGGGCAGAAGCCATGAATAGGCATTTTTCCAAAGAAGACATCCAGATGATCAACAGATACATGAAAAGATGCTCAACATTACTCATCATCATGGAAATACAAATCAAAACCATGATGAGATGCCACCTTACACGTGTCAGAATGGCTAAAATTAATAACAGAAGAAAGAACAGGTGCTGGTGAGCATGAGGGGAAAGGGAACACTCTTACACTGTTGCTGGGAATGCAAACTGGTGCAGCCACTCTGGAAAACAGTTTGAAGGTTCCTAAAAAAGTTAAAAATAGAACTACCCTAAGATCCAGCAATTGCACTACTAGATAATTACCCAAAGGATAATACATAGTATATTGCTATATAGGAATATTACTTGACCATCAAAAATAATGAAATCTTATCATTTGCAGTGATGTGGATGGAGCTGGATGGAGGGTATTATGCTAAGCGAAATAAGTCTGTCAGAGAAAGACAAATACCATATGATTTCACTCATACATGGAATTTAAGAAACAAAACAGATGACCATATGGGAAGGGAGATAAAAAGAATAATAACAACAACAAGAAAACAGAGAGAGGGAAAACAAGGTATAAGAGACTCTTACTTAACATTAGAGAAGAAACTGAGGGTTGATGGATGGAGGTGAGGGAGAGGGGGGATGTGCTAGATGGGTGATGGATATTTTGGAGGGCACTTGTAATGAGCACTGGGTATGTTATGTAAGTGATGAATCACTGAATTGTACTCCTGAAAGACATATTGCACTGTCTATTAACTACCTGGAATTTAAATAAAAATGTAAAGAAAAAAAAAAGAGAGAGAGAGCTTCAGAACTTTAACTGAGAAAGAAGAACTGACATACAATATAATTAAATTAGCTGATCAGGGCACCTGGCTGGCTCAGTAGGCACAACATGCAACTCTTGATCTTGAGATTGTGAGTTCAAGGCCCATATTGGGATTAGAGATTACTTTAAAAAATTAGCTGATCATTACACTTCTGGGTCTAATTGATATAAATGTACAACAGAAAAATTATAAATTTAATGCAAATATGACAGTTTTGTCATATGGTCACAGATACTCTGTGTGTAGAAAACAAAGTCTTATGTATCTATACCTCTAGTATTTGTGTAATGTCTATAAGAATATGCATATACGGTCTATAGGTGTGTACACAGTGACTTTTTCTCCTATATATACTGTTTATATTCTGTAAAGTACTTCTATACATTTAGTATCTTATCCTCTGAATAATCTTGTGAAGTAGGTATGCTGTATCCTAATATTCACTTTATAGATGAATAGACAGAGCTCCAATTAATTTCAGGAACTTTTATGAAATGTCTCAACCCAAATCCATTCCTCCTCTTCTTTGTGTACATGTCTAAAATATCATGATCTTTCTTAAAGATAGTATTTATCTGCAACAATTTCTCCTCTAGCCAAAGAAAGATAATGTGCAAAAATTAACACACTGTATGTCATTTATACTTCCCTAAAAAAAAATAAGGGCTAAAACAATTATTTATATAATAGAGAGAGAAAGTATGCTTAACAAGAGAGATCTGCTCTAATTAGATGTTGAGATTATTTTAATAGAAGAGAATGCATTTTCAAGTAATTTCCCATCTGATTTAGAACTATTTGAAGACAAGGAAGTGGGGATGTTGCAGTACTAATGGAAGTACAAAAAGTACTTCCATTAGTTAGAGTTCAGATAAATATAGCTTTTTAGGTTATTAGCCATCTTCAGGATTGTTTTCATTATATATCATACTTAATATAATTTACTGTAATTGCTTATCAATACCTGGATTCACTATTTTTATTTTATATTTTTTTAAAGATTTTATTTATTTGACAGAGAGAGCACAAGCAGGGGGAGCAGCAGAGGGAGAGGGAGAAGCAGGCTCGCCGCTGAGCAAGGAGCCCGATGAGGGGCTTGATCCCAGGACCCTGGGATCATGACCTGAGCCAAAGGCAGATGCTTAACAACTGAGCCACCCAGGCGCCCCTGGATTCACTATCTTTTAGATGAAATATGTGAAATATTATAAAATTCTCGTATGAATTGAGGCTATTTCATTTTAATAACATATAGCAATAATAAACAATCTGATTATAATTAATCAAATATTTTAATAAAAACCATTGCTATCTAAATGATCAATGAACTTTTAGGAGAATACACAATTATTATAAGACTAGTATTTGTATTCACAGTACTTTTCCTATCAAGTATTATTCTTTGCCAATTCATTCTTTAGTTTCTACCATATGGACATACAATTAAAATTGAAATATTGTTATATGAAAAATTTTCCAAAAAAATCACATTTTTCTCTGTTTTATTTTTTGCATTAAAATAATAAGATTTTAAAATTTGCTTAAATTCATAATAATTTAAATTATTTTCAAGTAAAGCATAAAAAAGTAATCATTCTGGTATAAAGTGTATATATCATGACCAAAAAGAACCCAGATTCACACATTTTTAATTTGTCTTATGTTCTGATAATTTACTGACCAATCTACTGCAAGAGAAGTTTGGATTAACAAGAATAGTGTATAGTTGTAAATGGTACTGATTTAAAAAATTTTGTTTGAGTTCACAGAGATAATGGATAATACAAAATATTATATTCTGCATATTTGAAGCCATTCTTGAGGTTCAATTCTACTCTATAGTATAATACCAAAGATATAGCCTTCTTGTGAATAGCTCATTTAGTTATGGTTTTTATAAAAGTAATTTATTATATACAAAATATATTGAAACCTCCTCAAATCCATTGCCCAAATAGTTCAAAATTAGATAAGAAATTACTTCCAAAATACACTGTCTTTGGTTAAAATACTAAAGCAGTATTTAAAAACTTCTTTTATCCTTTAGCTCACAGAAATTTTTTAGATAAAAGTGACCCACATAAATTTGGGCTCTAAACATGGTGTGATATCCTTAATCACATAGCTGTCAGTTAAAGTCATAATTGCAAAGGCAGAAAAGCCATGATTTTCAAAGGAAGGCCCTGGTGGAACCAAGATTAGGGATCCTGATACAATTACCATCAAAACCAATTCAACCCTTTCATCATTAGAGGGAAAAGAGAAAGAGGAAGGGAGGGAAGAACAAAATGTTATATGTAGTATTCTTTATCTGAACTTTCATTTGGGAAAAATAATGACTATGTGAGCTGAGAAATTAACTAGAACCTTTATTTCATCAAAGCTTGTCATACATGGTGGTACAACCTTTATGCAATGTTTTCCACATTTACTTCATTACCAACAATTGCATAAACAAAGGCGGATAGAGAGCTGTGCTATCTATAGAGCAAATTCTCTTTTTGACCTGTCATGATTTTCTTTTCTTTTCTTTTTTCTTTTCTTTTCTATTTCTTTTTTTTCTTTTCTTTTCTTTTATTATGTTATGTTAATTACCATACATTACATCGTTAGTTTTTGTTGTAGTGTTCCATGATTCATTGTTTGTGTATAACACCCAGTGCTCCATTCAATACGTGCCCTCTTTAATACCCATCACCAGGCTAACCCATCCCCCCAACCCCCTCCCCTCTAGAATCCTCAGTTTGTTTCTCAGAGTCCATAGTCTCTCATGGTTTGTCTCCCCCTCCGATTCTTCATTTTTCCCTTCCTACTATCTTCTTTTATTTTTTTTTTAAACATATAATGTATTATTTGTTTCAGAGGTACTGGTCTGTGATTCAACAGTCTTACACAATTCACAGCGCTCACCATAGCACATACCCTCCCCAATGTCTATCACCCAACCA
The DNA here is from genome assembly GCF_002201575.2 of Neomonachus schauinslandi. Classification (NCBI taxonomy): domain Eukaryota; kingdom Metazoa; phylum Chordata; class Mammalia; order Carnivora; family Phocidae; genus Neomonachus; species Neomonachus schauinslandi. The sequence goes on from NC_058404.1 coordinate 91,007,111, forward strand.
CCCCATCCCTCCCACCCCCCACCACTCCAGCAACCCTCAGTTTGTTTCCTGAGATTAAGAATTCCTCATATCAGTGAGATCATATGATGCTTGTCTTTCTCTGATTGATGTATTTCTCTTAGCATAATAACCTCTAGTTCCATCCACGTCATTGCAAATCTGCCATGGTTTTCTGATACTTACTCATCTATATTCTGCATTGTTTACTCTTAAAATGACTTTAATGATTATAAAAACAATATGATAAAATTTTGCTTATTTTGTTGATGACAGGGAAAAATCAACAGGACAAATTTAAAAAAAATTGTTACTATTATTAAATCATCGCTATTTACTCAGTTGTGTTATAATTATGGTAAGTTGTTTCTTAACAACTTATAAGTTTACTTAAGGTTTTGCAAATATCAGTTGGGATTTTTTTTTTCTTTAGTAGGTAATAACAGTAATCAAATCTGATTAAGAATGGGGGAAAAAAAAACTCTTTAAAGCTACCTGAAATTTTATAGACTCGATTGTTATAATTAGACACAGGACAAAAAAAAGGATAAAAACGAGGATCAAAAATATACAGTTATTCAGGTACCAGTGCTAGCATGAAAAAAAAATGTAATGTTTTATTCCACCCTTGCTTCATTAAGTTCAAAATTCAAAACCTCCAGAAAGAGAGTTTAATTAGCTTAATCTAGGCTTTACCTTTACTCCTCTGAGGAGCCAGAGATCAGGAACCCCAAATGCTTTCAACAGCTGGACTGCCTACATTTTATGCTATTTCACAAAGCCAATTGTGTAGTTGAAGGTGTGATTTTTAAATTTTTATTGTTATTGTTATGAATATAGGCAATACAAATTAAATATTCTGTGTATCTTCAACTATACTTAAAATGCTACATTTTTGTAATATATGGTTTCAAAGGTATTGCCCACGTAAAAGTGAGAAACTGAACTTTGTGCAAAAAACAGGGCACTTGTAAGAAGGGAGGACATACAGTAACATACTTAGTTTTCCTATCGGTTTTGTTTTATAATGTTATTGTGTTAACAAATTTTAGCATCGCTTTGTTTTATTAAATATTTTTCAGAATCATGGTGTTAATGATTTTATACTGGTACATTACCTGCTGTTCTACATTGCCCCTGCTTTGTTTGCTTGCTGGTTTTAAAAGCACCCTGCATGCCTTGTTGGAAATTAAAAACCTGAAAAGGAGAATTGCATATATCTTTCTCTTTGTCCCAAGTTAGACAACCCTTCATTTACATTATTATTGGAATTGGGATGTATCATTAAGTTGATATATAACTCACATCCATTTGATTGTAGTTACAATTATCTCCTAATCAATGACATAGTAGAACTATAAAATACAATCTGGAACGATTGGGCTATATAGCTATTTAGGTCATCTCTAAACTGAAAATGAGGAGCTGGATGGACTAATTCACTTAAAAGAATGTTAGCAATATGAAGGATAGAAAATAGCTCTATTCAAAAAATCAAAACACAGATTTATTTTGTTCTTTTGGTGAGTGTCTAAGGAAGTAAAATGTTTTTGACCCTAATAGATGCTTATTTAAAACATGAGAAGATTTCTGCTTCTGGATAATAGGGTGCACATACTTTCCTTATATCTCCCTCTAATTATATATAAAATAAGCATAACATTGTATATTATATATTATATAATTACATATATTATTATATATAAAATAAACATAAGATTCTGAATGGTGGAGAGATGGTGGCAAATCAGCCATGGACCTTGTTATCCAAGGAACAACATAGCAGTAAGTTCATAAATTCACTGGTTTTCTTTTTGCATCATATATTCCAGACTTGGAGAAGTCAGCAAATTCTGTACCAAAGATGGGAGCTCTCAAAAAAGCTCCCCTAAAATTCTGCTCTTTCTGGTCAAAGGACCATGTAAAGGCAGTCTAGCTGGACAAAAAAACCTGTAGAGAAAAACCTCTCTACTCCAAACAAACATCACAAAAGACTATGAGTCAAACCCCACCCACATTCACAAAGCCCAAATGGGGAGCTTGTATTTCCATGCTTGCTAAGCTAAAACAAAGCACTGCAAGTCAGATCCAAGGGTGGTATCAGAACAGGCAGATTTGGGCCCCGGGGCCTTCATCCCCACCAGGCATTAATAATGCCACATCTTGTGATGTCTGTAGAGATTGGTAGAGAGCCTGGATTTCCACCCTAACCTGAAGCAGAGAGACACTCTGCCCCCTCTGCTGGAGTGGTATCAGCTCTGTCCCAGTTAATAATAAGGATCGACACCATTGACCAGCAGTTAAGAGATTACTAACCCCCTTCCCTGTGGTGTCACTGGAGGCCACATTAAGAGCAATAATGAGGTATTCATGTCCCTCCCAGTCCCAATGGTATCATTGGAGGTGTATGGGGAGCCAGAATGGCCACTCCCATCCAGTAATAATAATGACTATTCCTCACTGTGTGTCAAAGAGGCAAAGGGAGGAAACTGAAATTCTACTACAGGGATCATTTCAGAGGAGACCACCTGAAGCAGAAGGTTTAAATAAGGTCCAGTCTCATAGCATAATATCTTAAATGTCCAAATTTCAATAAAAAGTCATTAATCAACAAAAAACAATTGATGGTTGCTAAAGGCAGGGGTGGGGGCTCGGGAAAATGGGTGAAAGGGGTCAAATGTACAAACTTCCAGTTATAAAATAAATAAATTGTGGTGATGTAATGTACAGTATGGTGATGATAGTTAATAATATTGTAGAGTATACTTGAAAGTTGCCAAGAGAGGAAACCCTAAAAGTTAACTCTATACAATGATGGATGGTAACTACACTTATTGTGGTGATCATTTTGCAATGTACAAGTGCCAAATTATTTTATGAAGTTATTGTTACCCTAATACCAAGCCATAAAAGATAGCTCCAAAAATTATAAAGCATTATCTTTCATGTATATAGATGGAAAATCATTAACAAAATGTTAGTAAATAAAATGTAGAAATATATAAAAAGAAATATACACTGTGACCAAATGGAGTTTATTCCAAGGTTGCAAGGTGTTTCAATAATAAAAATCAATCAATATAAGCTATCATAATAATGGAATAAAGAAGAAAAATTGTATTGTTAGATCAGCTAGCACAGAAGAAAGTTCACCAATTATCATAAAACTTTAAGAAAAATAGCAATACAAGGGAAATTCCTTGATTTCATAGGGAAATCTACAAAAAAACAAGAGCTAATATTATACTTAATGTTAAAAGACTGAATGTTTTCTCCTATAATTGAAAATAAGGCAAGAATGTTCTATTACTACTCATTTAATATGGTGCTGGAAGTTATATCTGGTGCATGAAGGCAAGAAAGGAAATAAAAGGCATAAATATGGGAGAAATAGAAATAATATTGTCCCCATTTTAGCTGGCATGACTGTCTACATGGGAAATCTCAAGGAATCCAGAAAAAATACCTATGACTAATAAGAGAGTTTAGTAAGATTACAAGATATAAAATGGCTATAAAGGTATTATCTGTACTTCTGTTTACTAGCAATGAATATAAAAATTAAAAATATAATATCATTTGCCATCACTCAAAAAATAAAATACTTGTGTAAATCTAACAAAACATATATAGGACATGTATATTACAAACTGCACAGCATTATAGAAATCAAAGAAAGTGTAGATAAATGGAGAATCATACAATATTCTTGGACTGAAAGACTCAAGATAGCAAAGATGTCAATTTTCCAAAAGTGATATAGAGATTTAACATTATTTCCATCAAAATTCCATCAATATTTATATTACATTTTAAGTTTACAATTATAATTTAAATATTTAATTATTATATAATTATAATTTAATTAAATATAAGATAGAATTATAATTTCAATATATAATTTTAAAATAAGCTTAGGGGCGCCTGGGTGGCTCAGTCGTTAAGCGTCTGCCTTCGGCTCAGGTCATGATCCCGGGGTCCTGGGATCGAGCCCCGCATTGGGCTCCCTGCTCAGCGGGAGGCCTGCTTCTTCCTCTCCTGCTCCCCTTGCCTGTGTTCCCTCTCTCGCTGTGTCTCTCTCTGTCAAATAAATAAATAAAATCTTTAAAAAAAAACAAAAACAATATCGGGAGCAAGAACATATATAAGTTCTAAATCCTAAATCCTTTTATGCCCCTGCTCTCCACTCTATTAAACCAAAGAGTCAGGCCTGGTGAACTAGACCAGAGACTGCTCCATTCCACTGGCACTTCAATTTTTCTCTCCATTTGTCCACTGAGCTCTTTTCTCTGGGTGATTCCCTATTGAATTTAGATAATAAAATTCATTATTTTAATGACTCTCTAGTCAATACACTTAAACATTTATTTTCTTCTCCCATATTAAAACAATATATGCATTATGAAATATTCACATAAACATAAAATAAAAAAATAATGTAATAGACAAGAAAAATATTACTAAAATCTTTCTATTTTTGATAATTCTATGCTTCCCAACTGGACAAGTAAAAATATACACGTAGGTTATGGTCCAGCAATAAAGATCACGGGGCTATATTTATATTTAAAATAATTTGGATATGGGCGCCTGGGTGGCTCAGTTGGTTAAGCGACTGCCTTTGGCTCGGGTAGTTATCCTGGAGTCCCGGGATTGAGTCCCACATCGGGCTCCCTGCTCAGCAGGGAGTCTGCTTCTCCCTCTGACCCTTCCCCCCTCTCATGTTTTCTCTCTCTCATTCTCTCTCTCAAATTAAAAAAAAAAAAATACTTTAAAAAAATAAATAAAATAATTTGGATAATTCACTTTTTGGCTGACATCATGTCAGAGCTGATTAGATAAGACAATTATCATTTTCAATTATTTTTATATTATGCTTCGATCTAATGTTAGTTGTAGCACTTTTGATTTAGGTTCTTTTGGAAAAAAAGCTTTAGATCATTTATCTGTTTATGAGTCTTAATTTAGTAATCTAAATATACTTTATATTGGACACACATGAATTTCTAACTGATGTGATTTACGATGAGAAATGAAAAAAGAAACCTGACACCAACTCTCTGTAGAACTTCCTGTTTCTCAACGTTTTACTTCATATTTACTCTTCTTGACCAGCATAGATTAGAGACAACCAGTTATATGTGAGAATTCACCTTTTCTTACATCTCTAACAATTCCCAAAATACCCAGACATTTTGAATCATATGAATATGATGGATATGGGCTTGTGTCTTAATAGTGTGCTTACATAATTACCAATTAAATCAAGTTACTTTTCATGTTTACTGGCAGGCTCTTCAGCTTAATCTAGCTCTTCACTGAGTAGAAGATCAAGGTCACATAATCTTATAAACATGAAGGTGGTCAAACCCCAATCTCTATTCTTGAGGCCTGTTTCTTGGGCTATCATGGTGTCAGCTCAAAACTGCTATTCTTGTTTGTTTTTGAGTTCCCTCAGTATCTGGTAGCTCCTTGAAGAACTCTTCTTTCATTAGTTCTGATTTGGTTAGCTTTTTTGTCTTCTTTTATTGTGCCAGGAACTATGTCCTTTCTACTTTCTCACAGGACACTGAGAAAACCATATTCAAAAACATGATTACATAGCACTGCTTCTCATCTTGTGGATTTTCTTGTTGATGTCTCTGTTCTCTGTGTCTTCCACCAGACTCTATGCTACTTCAAGTTACAGTCACTGTCTTTTAGGTGTTTATAATTTTAGTGACCTAGTGATACACACATTATTAAAGAAATTAGCTATAAAAAGAGATTGCAATATTTACACACATGTTTTTTGGTATAGTTAATGGGAAACTTCTGTTTCTGACTATACAAATATTATTCACAGGACACTCCACAAAACATCCAATTGTTTTAATTATGTTCTATTCATTCCCTTGTTAAGAGAGGGATTTCCACCCTAGGTTATGAGGATTGCCCGACCCAAGACACATAACACTGGGCAGATGAGATTGACAGCAGATTATTAGTCATATATACACACACTCAGGGAAAGAGGACATTGTATGTTACACGGGGCCCTATAGGGTTGTACATGGGAACAGAGTAAGCCAGGGGCTGTGAGAGGTGCCAGGCTTTGTAGTGTCAAAAGGGTGGTGTGCTCTGTTTTCTCATGGAAGGATGTAATTAGCTTGTCTGAATAATTCCATCAGCTTTCAGAGAACTAAAGCCTATTACTCATGGATGAGCAGGAATTATATCTGGCCCCTTAGATAACAAGAGTTGTTTGACTAGGGGACCTTATCAGTGGAAACAGAGTGGGTAGGCCTGCTTGCAGTTAGGTCATTTGAGGCCATCCCGATCTTACTAAATGTCAAGGCCCACATAATGTTGACCTTCATTTAAAGCCTTATACCACATGAATCTAGATATATAAACTGAGTTTATTCTCATTAATATTATCTTCATGCTGAGATTAACAGATTATTGGCTCCTAGTATTGGTTAAATTTTCAGTGACCACAAACTAGAAATATTATATAGAATTTTATTGAAATTTTTCTCCTAGAGAGGGAATTTATTCTCACACATTAAAGTCATTCATAAACGTTTTCTTGTTTTTAGTTAATCTTTACAAATCTGAATAAAGCACTCTTGAGTGTACAGAAAACTGCTCTCTGACAGCTGTTGAAAGCTGCCTATCAAGGTGAAGAATATACACAAGCTAAAAAAAAAATCCCAGATGCATATTAGTTATCAAACTAACTCTATACAAGTTCTGAAGGAGGAGAAGTTCCCAATATTCACAACCGTTCTCTGAACACCATTCAGTGAATAAATGTACCTGCATCTCTAGGGGAATTGAATATAAATAAAAGATTTATGCCATTTTTAGTGTACAATAGAGACAGAGTAGAAAGAAAAGTTTGCATAATTCAAATTTGGATGATACAATGAATAGTCAGGGGAACACAGTAAGAAGTCTACATACTTGTAAATTGATAAAACAATGTCATAACAATAAATAGGTATTGGAAATACATGAGTAAAATCCAGAGGGAATAGTAATGAAACATTTAGTTCATTTTTATTTTTGTCATACTCAGAAGACAAGTACTATTCAGACTAAATTGATTGCTATTTTGTTGGATTCAATCTTACAAGTTAACCAATGTGCAAAATGTATAACAAGAATATAGTATCTTTAACAGGGAAATTAATTTGGAGATATAGAATACTGTGACAAATTTAAAATTACAAAAGGAACACAAAACATATATGGGATTATTATCTTTGTATTGAAGGGATATAGTACATGATAATCCACACAGGGTCATACACTAAATGAAATATTGAATGATTATCTTTCATATAAATGCTAGATATATAATTAGCTTTAAGTCATTTATCTTAATTTAGTTTTATTCATTCAGTCATTCCTTCTATCACTAATACATAAGTGGTCTACTATACATAGGGATTCTGCTAAAATATTGCAAACTATTAATGATGAAGGTGGTTTCTATAGTCATGAAATGCATAGTATAATATGAAATTTATGACTGTAGTTCTGAAGTAAGACATCCTGTGGTTAAATGTTCAGGTTACTTGCCATTTCTATCTCATTAAATAGCCAAATAGAATTTTATTTGATGAAGCTATGCTCTAAATCTCTTCTGTCCACTAATATTGAGCACTTGAAATGTGACTAGTAAGGCTAAAGTTTTAATGTGGCTTAATTTTAAGTAATTTAAATTTAAAGTTAAATAGCCACATGTGGCTTGTGCCTACATAATGGAATAAGCTGTAGAACTATTGTAAATATCAAATGTACATAAATCAGTTAATACAGTGCTTACATCATAATGAATGCTTAACATCAAGTAGTTATTAGCATGATGATTAGCATGATAATGATGATGTAGATTTCTTGTGAAAAAGATTAAATAGTATCTAAATGAGGAAAACTCACAAAACCATATTGATATTACAGTTTAGTAATGGGGACTGGTTTCTGAGTAATCATAAGATAAATATCACTCTGATGCTTATGGTTATGGTACTAAAATTTAATATACATGCAATGACCATTAAAAATTAACCCACAACTAAAACAAAATCCTTGAGTAGTATCAATTTCTCACAAAGATAATGTCAGTTATAAAAAGCATTCAAGAGCTGGGTAGACACTGATATGCACAGAAGGGAGTCATGAAGATTTCTTTCCCATTAAGTAAAAGGGTTATTACAGAAACATATCCCAAGAGAGCAGCAAAATTACTTATATTCTCGAACTCTTAACATTATATATTTACATGGGTGTAGTGGTGTAATGCCTCAAAATCTTCTACCATGTTATGGATACCTTCAATAATTTTTAGAAATAGGTCACGCTGTGGCACAACTTTGTACTAATTTTGTACTGTTTGGAAATTGTTCATCTTTTGGCAATGATACTCTCTTTTGGAGTATAAATATTCCATAACATAAACATGTATTTAAGACAGCATGTTATCTGGAGTGGCTTATATTTTAACTAGGGATCATTCTTCACAAGAAGTTGCACACTGGAAAGGAGAGTCACTTTCTGCATCCGCACACATTTTCAATTTGAGAAATATATAAAAAGGGTGTCAATAGAACTCTGTTTGATATCTTCTGCAATTTTCTCCAACTCCACTAGCTACCTAGCGCCATCATGTTTTGTGACCCAGAAAACTGTTTGGATGGCATGAAGGAACTCTCTTTTACTTTGACTTATGTTTGTGTTTTGGAAAATAGCTCCAGAAAGAAATGAGAGGGTGGGGAGAGTGAATTCCTGCCCTATCTTTTCAAGGCTAAGGAAGGTAAAATTTCCCATTTTTCTTAGCTCTAGAATATCTTACTGGTAATCTTAAATATTGTTTATAGCTTTTAAAAGTTTTGTTTATTAAACTAGTCTCAATTACTTTAAAAGAGTGATTTGTTTGCTGCCAGGCCCCTCACTGATACAAGAACCAATCTTGGTATGAAATTGTAATTTTTTAATTAATTGAGAAATCTAAATAAAATATTGGGTGAATTTTTGCATGAACAGACTTTTAAGAATTTATTTGAAATCAGTGCTTTTGGGACTATAAATGTTAACTGGATAGGACACAATTTAGGTAAGACAATTTGTCAGACAGCTCGATCTCGAAAAAGAACAAAAGTGTGGAGAAATTAAAAGAGAAAAACACTGAATTAGATCAAGTAGAAATGAATACTATGGTAAAGCCAACATCTAGATGAGTGAAAAGTCATCAGGATATTGAAAACAAGACAAGTGATAAATTATGTCTAAAGTAATTTACAAAGTAATTGCGATCACTAAAATTTGTAACTACAAGGGTAAATAAAATAGAAGGAGAAAGAAGAATAATGAAAACAAATCTTAGTCCTAGATAATTTTTAAATTTAGTCTTTTTTAAAGAAGATTTTATTAATTTATTTAACAGAGAGAGAGAGCATGAGCGGGGGTGGAGGGGCAGAGAGAGAGGGAGAAGCCAGATTCCCGCTGAGCAGGGAACCAGATGAAGGGCTGGATCCCAGAACCCTGGGATCATGACCTGAGCCAAAGGCAGACGCTTAACCATCTGAGCCACCCAGGTGCCCCTTTTTAAATATATTCTTGTTTGTTCATATTCCTAGAGCTTCCATGTACAGTAGGACAAATTGTATGGTATTACACTTTAAGTAAAAGTTAAAATAACAGTGAAAAATAGCCATTTGCATATTGACCTATTTTGTGAACCACAAGAGTGTATACAAATTAATTTTAATTCCAGATACAGTATAAATAGAAATTTTGTGATTTTGTATTTATATATTCAGTTTATTCAATGAGCTAAAATAATATTCATCTATATCATAATTCTAATCATAACTCTTCCCACCCAACCCAGCCCATCTGAAGAGCCCATGCCTGATAGATAAAGAAACCTGGTAGAGGATCAGTGTTGTAAATTCTTCCACAAATTATATTTTCAGAGATTATTATCTCTTACACCGGATACCCACAAAATATAAGGCATTATAACAGTAATATAATGCTAAGAACACAGACTCTGGAGCCAGGTCCATAATTTCTATGTGGCATCGGTTAAGTTACATAAGCTCTCCATCTCCTTATTTATAAAGATTTTATTTATTTTTTTTTTGAGAGAGAATGAGAGACAGAGAGCACGAGAGGGAAGAGGGCAGAGGGAGAAGCAGACCCCCTGCCGAGCAGGGAGCCCGATGTGGGACTCGATCCCAGGACTCCAGGATCATGACCCGAGCCAAAGGCAGTCGCTTAACCAACTGAGCCACCCAGGTGCCCCTCCATCTCCTTATTTATAAAACAGAGATGATATTATCCCTAAACTCTAATGTTGTTATGGTTATTTAAAAACTTACCTCACATTAAACCACTATAAATATTAGTTATTGTTATTATTTTGGCACCATCACAGAAGGCTAAATTTGACTCTCATGATACACAGCTGAATTCAGCTCTAAGCTTTACTCATAATTAACAAAGTACACTAAAGTAGAACCACAACAATGGTTACCGTTAAACAATAATCATGGGGCCTTAAATTTCTCATATGCAGCTTCCTAAAATCACTTTTCTCCACAAGACACATTTTGGGTTCACAGATAGAAGCACCAACTATTCATGGTACAAGTTAGCATGGGAGGTAGGTTAGTCCTATAGTTTCGATTTTTTCATGTATTGCTAGTCATATCTAAGAAGATACATGATTAAAGATACATGATATTTTTTTTCTTCAGCACAGCTATAGCTCATAAGACCAGGTGTATATACAATAAGCAATCCTGATAGACAAATATGCTCTTCTAAAAAGATTACTTAGATAAATAATTAGTTCACAGAAAAATTTGGAAGACATCATTCCCATTTTGTTCATAGATATATGATATATATGTAATATATATATTATTTGTATATATATATATATAAATAAGAAACAGCTATCTTTCTTTTTTTTTAAAGATTTTATTTATTTATTTGACAGAGAGAGACACAGCAAGAGAGGGAACACAAGCAGGGGGAGTGGGAGATGGAGAAGCAGGCTTCCCGCGGAGCAGGGAGCCCGATGCGGGGCTCGAACCCAGGACCCTGGGATCATGACCTGAGCCGAAGGCAGACGCTTAATGACTGAGCCACCCAGGTGCCCCAGAAACAGCTATCTTTCAATAGAATGTTATGTAGAATGGAAAATGAATGAACTATGGCAATATGGCTTTGATGGATAAATGTCATAAATATACATGTTACAGAAAGAAAAGACAAAAGTTTACATACTACACAATTTCATTTATCAAAATTTTGAAAGCCGGCAAAATAAAACTCTAATGTACAGAGGTTCATATTCAGGTGTAATCCTTATAGAGAAAGGTATGACTACTTAAAGCCCAGATGGTGGTTTTATTTAGGGAAAGTGATGGAATTGTTTGGTGGGAAAAAGTGGAATGCTTTTGGGGTATTGAAATATGCTGTTTCTTATCTTAGGTGATAATGATAGTGGAAGATGTTTTTCCTTTTGGGGATATGTTTTTAAGTGATTTGTTACACGAGAGTGTTACATTTTATCCCATTTTCTCTGTGTGGTTTTTACTCGTCATTAAAAGAGCCATAGCCAATAATAGACTAAATTTACAAAAAAGGAACAAGAGAGGGTGCTTTTCTTTATTTTCACAAAAATGGGTGTATATTATGCATCTAACATGTCTCTGGTGTGGAAGGTTGTTTTTGAAATATTGTTTGACTTTATAGTTTGCACTGAAGGATATAAGCAGATTACTTGTCTGCATCTGTGTGCTTTGTTTTGTTGCAATGGCCATTTATTGCTTTTATAGTGTGAAAAGAATACACAATAAAATATTGGGCCATAATTTCAGACTTTTACAATGACTTACCTTTAAATATAATGTCTACATCATTGGAAGACAGTGGATATTGTTGTCTGTCTCTGTCATCCATTCCTACATCATTGTTTTCTAGTCTTGTAGTATGAGTTGGTTGGATTCCATCTCGCATAGTTGGCTTTCCTTTTTGGCCAGAAGAGCCATGATTGGCTTTCCTTTATGCAAAGTTCTTGCTTCAAAATCTGGACTTAAATTGTTCTAAATGGAATCAAGACCAGAACATTAAGCAATGGCTGGAAAAAATGAAGTTTTCCCTTCTGGACAGTGTGGGAAAGAAATATGAGATCTTAAGTTGCAGTATCAGTTTTACTCCTGCAAGCTATCCCAGACTGTGGATGAAGATGGCAACTAGAATAGGATAGAGTTGAGAAACTTTCAGTGATACTGAGAGTCACTCAAAATTAATCTGGGTTTTTTAGTTATTTGTGAGATGGAAAAGAGGTCTCTGTGGACCCTATTCTTTATGTGGATGTGAGGCAAGAACCTAAATCTCCTTTGTCATTTGTCAGTGTGAGTTGGATTCTCTGTTATTTGCAATTAGTTCCATTTTACCTGATAAAATGAAGACCTGGATAGTAATCAGGCCATTGTCTGTTATGCCTTCATATACATAAGATTTTAGATTTGTGGATCTTTAAATTATTTGAGATATAATTAAATTTTCAATATACAAAGGTTCTCTTTTATTCACATCTGAACAAACTCACAATGGTGTAGGTAGATAATGGGTAAACAAATGCTAACCTAGAAACTGTCTGCTACAGAGGAAATTCATTTCTATAGCCTGCAGATTTTGACTTATTTTATCTTTAAGCCAAACTTTAATTTTGAAAAAAAGAAGTATCTCTGGAAGGTAAATATAAAATCCCTTGATATTTCCAAATGAATATAAAATGTTTTCTATGAAACTAAATAATTGTTGGCATGTCTGCTGGTGTTTGTCACAATCTTATAAAATGATATTTATATTACGTCAACCATAAATGTAGTTATTTATTCTTGCTGGCCTTGACATCTCAGATACCATCATTTAAAAAATGTAGCCATATTTTCTGGCCCCAAATTCCTTACCCACATTTCCTCACAGCTCTGTCCCCAGTCACATGACCTAACAGAAGACTATCTCATTTGAGCTCACAATAGTATTTCTACAAAAATCTGACTGTTCAGGAAATATTACAGATTGCCTTCAGAGATAGAGTTTAACAAGACTTTTTTTGTGATAATAGTCATTAAAGCCCAGTTCTTAAAATTGGGCATGGAACAAAGCCAGAGAGTCAGCAACAAAGTAAGTAACTATAGGCATTCCTTGTTCTAAAATATACGTAAACACTGGAAATTTAACTATTAGTAAAGACTAAAGTATTTCAGCAGAAATATATGTCTCAATTAGAATTGAAAAACTAATTCTAGGACTTGTTAGATATGTTAATTGGTTCAACTCACAATTAACATATGAAAAGGAAAGGAAAAGACACTGAGAATAGACAGTGAATTAAAACAGCAAAAGAAGTAATAGAAATAAACTTTACATGTGACAGCCTGTCACCTTCATAAAATAGGTTGTGTGGCAAAAAGCCAGCAGCAGCAAAGCACCGTGACACTGATATTCAAGAGCGCGCGCAAATGTTGGTCACATAGACATTTTCTTTGTAAATATTCATGTCATTAATCTTCTTTCAAAAATCACCAAAGTATAAACATGAGCCAGACTTGCATTTGTGCAGAAAGAATGCACAAAAAATGAGTTCGCAACACTCCAGGTTGCTGTCTGTTTACACGTATTATAGCAAGTGTATGTGACACGAGAGGGAGGCTGGATGTTCTGAATGCTTGGTTTACCTGCAATCTATATAGAGCTAACAATGTAGCTTAAGAAACTTAGAAACTCATGTGTCTGTATGTATTATAGCTTTTGTTTGCTTTGTAAAGTTGATCCTAGAATGGGGCCTAAATGAGATTTACATCCTAGTAATCCTATTTACTTCTATATGTAATGAACTTCTCGTTACTTACGTAAACACATACCCACAACTATGAACAGAGATAGAATTTTTTTGTGTACAACTAACAGTCAGAGCACACTATAAAAATAATACATATTCATTAATGTGTACAGTTAGCAAACATTTATATGCTCACAGCTCTGTGCAAGGAACTAAAGAAAAAAGTCGTTGCAGACAGACTCATCATCGAGGAGTCAAATGGAATCCTATCAGTGGGGTTTTAGCAAAGTATTATTGAGGTAGGGAAGAGAAAATCTGTTTTTAGAAATGGCAGAGGCTTTGTAGAACTTGTTAAGGAGAGAAATGTCCAGGACAATCGAGGTAGAGGAAACTATAGGAATCACTCTATGTACAGACTATTGCAAATAGTTTATTCTGGCTCTGATACAGTTTGCATAGGTAAGGACAATAAGATGACTCTGGACAAATTTGTTGGACTCAATCACAAAGTTTTTGTATCTCCTGGGACGTCTGAAAGAACACAACAGGTTGAGACAAGATCAAATGCCCAGGAAACTTTCATTTTAATAGTAATGATAAACACTAAATGAAGTAGTACAGGAAAGTGGCAGAGACACCATTAAGATAGTCATGTTATTATAAGTGAAATTAGGTGGGGGCTATTAGTAGGCCAGTGGTAGTCGTGATGAAATAAATAGAAATGCCTGAAGAAAGTATTTAGAATGAAGCACCCACCCGATTTCAAATTACATTTTGGGGTCAAGGGAAAAAGAGGCGGTCTTACGACTATCAAGGTTCTGACTGGGTGCCTGGAGGGTGATGGTAAGGAATACTGACCATAAAATATTTTTTATTTTTTATTTTTTTATTTTTTTAAAGATTTTATTTATTTATTTGAGAGAGAGAGAATGAGAGACAGAGAGCGTGAGAGGGAGGAGGGTCAGAGGGAGAAGCAGACTCCCTGCCGAGCAGGGAGCCTGATGCAGGACTCGATCCTGGGACTCCAGGATCATGACCTGAGCCGAAGGCAGTCGCTTAACCAACTGAGCCACCCAGGCGCCCCATAGTCCCCATGGGACTATATGATTATATCAGGTTTTTAGTTAAATAATAATTTCTGAAGTTTGATGCACAGATTTGGCTATTATGTAGTGATAGTGAAGTTTCTATATATATATATATGTAAATTATCTTGCTAATTAAAACTAAAGACTTAGACCCACAACTTATGGAAAGTTTGACTATTATGAAAATAATTTAGAGACGATGTAAAGATAGTCAGATCTTTACTATTCAACTCTCTAGTTGAATGCTATTATGTAGACATCCTGTGTGGAGAAAGGGCACTCAACCAAGGAGGGAAAAAAGAATGGCACAAGACATGAGTTAAATGATAAATATTTTAGATTTTGCCCACCCTCAGATAAAATTTGTTTTACACAATTGGTGAGTTAATCAACCGTTTTACATCTATTTTTAGAAATAACAAAATCTTCTATAATATTGGTATCCAAGTCCTTTTTTTTTTTAATTTTCATAAGAACTTTCACATTTTAACAGACTCACACAATCATTTATCAACATTGAGAAGGAAGGTAATATTAAAGCCCTAGAAACCATGAATAATAGTACTTCGTGGAACACTTAACCCAGATCCTTTAGAAAGATTAGAATGTAAGCTCCTTAAGTCAAAATATCTGTTCACCTTTCTTATAAATTGTTTTTGTTTTGTTTTCTTTTTGTTATCCCAAATTCTGTACCTGGGATAGAGCCTACACTCAATAAATGTTCACTTAACTGAACTCTGTAAACTACCAATAGTATATTAATTTTATCATTATTATTTTTAATTTTTTTTTAGAGAGAAGGGGGGAGGGGGAGAGGGAGAAGGAGGGAGAAACTCTTAAGCAGACTCCATGCCCTGTGTGGAGTCCAATGCAGGATTCAATCCCACAACCCTGAGATCATGAACTCAGCCAAAATCAAGTCACTTACCAACTGAGTCACCCAGGTGCCTCAATACATTGATTTTTCTTTGTACAGCATATTATAATATACACAGAAATTGTATATGTTGTACCATATCACTATTAGATAAACCCACTGAAATGTAGCACACATGTTATTATCTCTAATTTGCTAAGTCAAGCCATGGAGAGTTAAAGAAATTAGGCATGATTTCTTGGAATAACTATAAAGTCAAATCTAGAATATGGTAGTTTCTTTTTTTAAAGATTTTATTTATTTATTTAAGATAGCAAGAGCCAGAGAGAGAGAGAGAGAGAGCACGAGTGTGGGGAGGGGGGAGGGGCAGAGGGAGAGGGAGAAGCAGGCTCTCCACTGAGCAGGGAGCCTGAGGAGGGGCCCTATCCCAGGACTGTGGGATCATGACCTGAGCTGAAGGCAGATGCTTAACTGACTGAGCCACCCAAGCGCCCTATAGAATCTGGCAGTTTCATCTCTAAGGTTCGGCTGCATTCAACTATAGCTCCCACATGCATGACACTACAAACACGTAAGCCACCTTATTTGTACCCTTCCAAACCTAATAGAAACATATATAAGAGGACATAATAATTTACCTCACTTTATATTATTATTATATGTGCTACACGTAAAAATCCATATAATAAACTATTACTCAACTTCTTGAAAAACTTTTGGAAAATACATGAAACAAACTTACATATGGATAATTAATGAACATAGTATTTCAGTAAAAATGTTTAATTTTATAAGGACATAAGACATTATACCTATGGTTGGAAATTCTTTTGTAAACTTTCCTAACACTATTTTCTTTTTTTTCCAAAGAAAATGTTATCATGAAATTGGTACTTATACATCTTGAACATATTACCTAATGTAATATAAGAATATATTGTATTATTTTCTTCCCTTTAAAATAGCAAATATTTATTATTACAGGGTGCCTGGGTGGCTCAGTTGGTTAAGCGACTGCCTTCGGCTCAGGTCGTGATCCTGGAGTCCCGGGATCGAGTCCCGCATTGGGCTCCCTGCTCAGCAGGGAGTCTGCTTCTCCCTCTGACCCTCCTCCCTCTCATGCTCTCTGTCTCTCATTCTCTCTCTCGCAAATAAATAAAATCTTAAAAAATATATATATATATATTTATTATTACAATACGTTCCAGAAACCAGGACACTGCTTATAATATCAGAAAATGATATAAAGTATTAAACTATTAATAAAGCATATAAAATGTGGGAATTTTTAAAAATTTTATTAAAATAAATTAAAGAAGATCATGTGTAAATGGATAGGCATGTCATGTTTATGAATGGAATACATCTATATCACGATGATCAGCACTTTATAATCAGTACTACCTAAGGGGATTCTAATAGGGAAGTGTGAATGGTGTTTTTGAGTGTGTGAAATTTGGAAATCTAATTTTAAAACTATTATGAAAGAGTAAAATAAAATTAAAAGAAGGATCATACTGAGAAAATAGCTCTAAGAAATATGTAAAAAAATCACATAGTATAATATTAGCCAGTGATTAAAAAAAACCCAAAGGAACAAATTAGAAATATGAAGACATGTTTCCACACATATATGGAAATAGGTATGCCAATAACAGTAGTATTAAATTAAGAAAACTCATTCTTATAGGGGAAATAAAATAAAGATAAATATCTTTTCACCATATTCAGATGTGCATTCTGTGTGGATTATAGATATAAATGTGAAAGCTAAAACTATAAAACGTGACAAAGAGTACGTCTGCTCTTCAATCTGTTCTCCCTTTTCATAGTAAACAACTTAAAAACAATAAAACAATAAAAGACAAAAATATGACTCAAATACGGGCACATAATAAATAAATAAATGTTCAAAACTAAATTGTATTTTCCAGACGCCATTGAAATTAGGTGTCACCATGTAACAAAATTCTCTTCAGTAAAAAGTAAACAAAGGTTATGTTCACAAATTCTGGAGCAACGCATTTAAGAAACCTATGTACACAACTTATTTTCCCTTCCACTGACTGGACAGAGATGATAGGCCCTAGGGGATATGTCTAGATTGAGTGCTCTGCAGTGGACCCAGGCCACCTGGATTGCACTGGGTTCCAATACTATCACCAGCAATAATGTAGAGCCCCATCCCCACTCTTTTTGAATAGGTAGAAAATAAATAGAAGTATCAGTTTGTTAAGATCCACAAATGATGGGGCACCTGGCTGGCTCAGATGGTTCAGAGTCTGCCTTTGGCTTAGGTCATGATCCCAGGGTCCTGGGATTAAGTCCCTCATCGGGCTCCCTGCTCGGCGGGGAGCCTGCTTCTCCCTCTCCTTCTACTGCTCCCCCTGCTTGTGCTCTCTCACTCTCTCTGTCAAATAAATAAATAAAATCTTAAAAAAAAAAAAAAAAAGAATGCAGGATCTAGTTACAATGTAGCTATAAAGTGCTGCCTTGTCTTTGCCCCCTGATCAAAATAAAGCTGTTACCTTTCTAGCCCTGTCCGCCAGGGTGCTTAGCAGCCAGGGATGCATGGTCTCAGACATGTTTACCAAGTAAAACACTGACTTGAGGGGCGCCTGGGTGGCTCAGTCATTAAGCGTCTGCCTTCGGCTCAGGTCATGATCCCAGGGTCCTGGGATCGAGCCCCGCATCGGGCTCCCTGCTCAGCGGGGAGTCTACTTCTCCCTCTCCCACTCCCCCTGCTTGTGTTCCCTCTCTCACTGTGTCTCTCTCTGTCAAATAAATAAATAAAATCTTTAAAAAAAAAATAAATAAATAAAAAGATCCACAAATGGTGGTGTTTGCCGGAGGCTGAATGTTGAGATAGTAAAGGCATGTATCCCTAATAAATGGCTACACAGAAATCTGGTGCCTCTTTTTTTATTTTTTTTTTAAAGATTTTATTTATTTATTCATGAGAGACAGAGAGAGAGAGACAGAGGCAGAGGGAAAAGCAGGCTCCCAAGGAGCAGAGAGCCCGATGCGGGACTCGATCCCAGGATCCTGGGATCATGACCTGAGCCGAAGGCAGATGCTTAACCATCTGAGCCACCCAGGCGCCCTGGTGCCTCCTTTTTAAACAGCACTTGACAAGAGCTTTCTCTTTCCAGTTCTTGCAATGCAAAGAGAAGTGCACATATGTCCAAATAAGAGGAATTTATCTATGTGCCCAAACATATATATGTTGTAGCTGGTAAGTATGGCTGCCGCAGGAGAAAATTGTGTGACTGGGTAAAGTGACGTGAGCTAAACCTACTTTTTTTCATTCATCTTTAGAACCTCCTAAATTTTGAATATGTGCATATAAGCCTTTCAATAACGTATATGCATTTCAATATTTGTATTACATACACACAGACAAAGCAAACAAAACACATGAAGTTTGAATTCACACCAGAAATGGAAAATATGTGGGATTAAAATCTCAAGCCTTGATCCTCTGATATAAATTTGTAAATTGATACAACCTCTTATATTTATCCTTATCTTCTATAAGGAACGATCTGTTTAAATAGTTATGTTTGTTTTACTTATAAATACTCTTTGACTAAGAAATATATTTCTAGGGCACCTGGGTGGCTCAGTTGGTTAAACGACTGCCTTCAGCTCAGGTCATGATCCTGGAGTCCCTGGATCGAGTCCCGGATCGGGCTCCCTGCTTGGCAGGGAGTCTGCTTCTCCCTCTGACCCTCCTCCCTCTCATGCTCTCTCTCTCATTCTCTCTGTCTCAAATAAATAAATAATAAAAAAATCTTTAAAAAAATATATATATTTCTAAACATATATTTTATTGACAAACCTGTACACATGTAAATATTATTTATCTGTTTAAGATTATTCTTTGCAGGATTACATGAAAGTTCAAAAGGGAATTAATCTGATTTGTCTATAAAAACATTATTAAATAATTATGATAAAAATCAAACAATGGTATTCTATATATTTATATAGAAAATAAGTCATTTATGTTCTAAACTAGAAGTTTCTTCAAGGCAAATTACATAGTAAAATATACTACAGTTATAACAATATTTTTAATATGCTACTATTCCAGTAAAAGTATAAAGAATCTGAATTTGCTTGTATATACAATGAATAATTTTAATAGGATTCTCAAGGAGCTAAGTGAACAATCTTCCCTCTGGGGAGAAGAGATGGGAGGCTGAAGAAAATAGACACAGTGGAGACTTAAATTTTTTATTTATTTATTTCATTATTTTATTTTTTAAAATATTTTATTTCTTCATTTGAGAGAGAGAGAGAGCACAAGCAGGAGAGGCAGAGGGAGAGAGAGAAGCAGAATCCCCACTGAGCTGGGAGCCCTACAAGGGGCTATCTATCCCACGACCCCAAGATCATGACCTGAGCCAAAGGCAGATGCTTAACCATCTGAACCCCCGAGGTAAATACATATATAAAAGGGAGAAGGAGTAGATGGAGAGGGAGAGAGAATCTCAAGCAGTCTCCATGACAAGCATGGAGCTGGATTGGGGCTCGATCTCATGACCCTGAGATCATGATCTGAGCTGAAATCAAGAGTCAGACACTTAACCGAGACACCTAGATGCCCCTAAATAAAATATATTTATAAGAATAGGGAAAAGATGGAAGGCAATGAAGCCAGCCTTCAAAAAGTAAATGAAAAGTGTATTCTGTGACCCAACAATCTGTTTCAATGTATACACCTTAGAGAAAACTCGTCACAGGCCTCTAAGGGGACACACAGGAAGATGAGTTATGAAGGATGTGTACTATGGGATGCTCTTCTACATTTAGAGGAAAATGTTACTAGTTATACATTGAGCAAAATTGGTAGGTATTAAAAACGTGAAAAAACAAAACAGAATGGCATCTATAGCACAATTGCATTTTTATAAATTGAAAATACATTTACAGAAAGTGGCATTATGTATCTTTCAAGGATATATACTGACAAAGGATCAATATCAAACACATTAGCTTAGGTGTCTAAAGTGAAAAGGGAAGTATTAGTGACATATTGCTACATACCAAAGTACCCCAAAATTTCGGGGCTTAAAACAATAAATATTTTTACTTCAGTTTCTAAGGGTCAGGAATCTAAGAATGGCTTAGTGGGATGGTTCTGGTTCAGGGTTTCTCTTGAGGCCGCAGTCAAAATGTGGGTCAGCCCTATAAGCATCTGAGGATTTAATGGGGATTGGAGGGCCACCTTCCAAGAAGGAGCTTCCTCACTGGGCTTGCCTGAATGTCCTCAAGACATGGCATCTGGCTGTCTCCAGTGCAAGGGTAATCAGAGGGAAAAAGAGTGAGCAAGATACATGCTGCAAGGTCTTGGATAACAATCTCAGAAGGTGGTATAACATCACTTCTGCAATATTCTATAGGTCACACAGAATAACCCTGGGTGATATGGCAGGAGACCATACAACAGTTAGCAGGCATCATTAGGGGCCATCTTTGAGGCTATCACAGATAGTAAAAATGAAGATCAGAAACAAGGGAAAAATAAAATACAATCAAATAAAACAAAAAATTACTCTTATACTGCCATAGTAGCGTGGAGTGATATAATTAGCTTGGTTTTATGTGCCTGAGTAGAAAGGCAAACACACATACAGATGTGTTATTCATATATATGCCCATAGCTATTTATCCATTCTCTTGTTTGTTAACTTATTTCTTTTTTTTAAATTTTATTATGTTATGTTAATCACCATACATTACATCATTAGGTTTTGATGTAGTGTTCCATGATTCATTGTTTGTGTATCACTTTCTAATTTTTTTTAAGATTTTTTATATTTATTTATTTGACAGAGAGATAGACAGAAGAGTACAAGCAGAGGGAATGGCAGAGGGAGAGGGAGAAGCAGGCTCTGCACCGAGCAGGGAGCCCGTGTGGAACTTGATCCCAGGACCCTGGGATCATGACTTGAGCCGAAGGCAGACACCCAACCATCTGAGCTACCCAGACGCCCTTCTAATGTGTTTGTTAATACAAATAATGATTCAGTGAAAATTTCTCTGTAGCTCTCCTTGTGTAAAGTTTTCCTAAAAGATATATACTTATAAGTAGAAATGTCAACTTTTTTATGAATATTTCAAACGATACTAGCTTGGGCTAAGTTTCTCTCCAAATTGGACATAATAATGTACAGTCTAACCAGCAGTAAATGAGAGTTCCCATATTTATTATCCTTCCTAATTATGGTACATGTCAACTTTGAATCTGATGCATATGAAATGGAATAATATTGTTTCAAATATTTTTTCCTGATTACTCCTGAGTTTGAGCACCTATTCACATTTATCACATATTCATATTTCCTCTTATGTGACTATTCTTTTTAAGCCTTTTTCCCACTTTTTAAAAACTTGGGGTTATTTGTTCTTCTATTATTTTATCATTCTTTTTCTAATCTGATTAGAAATCTTTGACCCTGTACTGCCTTGCAATGATTATCTCTAAATCCACGGCTTGTATTCCTTATTTTGCTTAGAATATCTTTTTTTGGACAGACATACTCATTGCATGGTAGTCCAATTTATACAATTTTCATTTTATGGTTTGTACTTTTGTATTTTGCTTAAGGAATCCTTCCCAACATTAAGAATATACAGTCTTCTCTACATTTTTTAATGCAAGTTTAAAGAATTTATTTTCAGTTCAGTCTTTAATATGTCTGAAACTTAAATTTATATATGTTGTTAGAGTAGAGTTATATTTCACTTCCTACAGTGATAGCCAATTGTCCTACAATGATTTTTGAAAGCACATATTTTCCATACTGACTTGTTAATATATCCTCTTATATACTAAATTTCAATATATACATGCTCTATTCTGGGTTCTCTTTACATCTCTTTGGTGTATTATCTATAAAACTGCACCAGTAGCATACTACCCAACTTTTTGACTTTATAATAATTCTTTATGTCTTTTTTCACTTCCCATTTTATTATTCCTCATAATTTTTGACAATACTAAGCCATTTAGTCTTACATTAACTTGCTAAGTTCCTCTTAAAAAAATGGTTTTTAATTGAAATTTCTTTGAATTTATAGATAAACTATCAGAGGTTAACACCTATAAAATATGGAGGATTCCCATGCAGGGAAGGGATACTTTTCTGTTTGTTTAGGTCTTCTTTTATATCCTCCAGTAGCATTTCATAATTTTCTCTATAAATGTCTTAAATATCTTTTATTGAATTCATTATTAGATAACTTAAAATTTTTGCTGTTATTGCAGAATAGGATTTTTTATTACATTTTAAAATTGGTTGTTGCTGGTATATATTGATTTCTAGATCTTGACCTTATATTTGGCACCTTGCTGAAATTTCTGACCAATTCTTATTGTTTCTAGATTTCATGAGATTATATGTATTCGCAATCATATCTTCTTTAAAAGACTAACATTACAATTGTTATATTTCATTTACTTTTATTGCTTTCTTATATTATTTAGGGCCAGTAATGTATTCAGTAATGGCAGTGATACTCAGTATCCTTTTCTTGTTCCTAACTTTAAGTTGTTTCTAAAGTTTTCCTTTAAGAAAGATGTATGCACTGCACTCCATGATGATAAAGCCGATCTCTTCCAGTTTACTAAGCTTTTCTTTCTAGTTTATGAACATTTGCATTATGAATGAGTGTTAATCT
Source organism: Neomonachus schauinslandi (assembly GCF_002201575.2). Classification (NCBI taxonomy): domain Eukaryota; kingdom Metazoa; phylum Chordata; class Mammalia; order Carnivora; family Phocidae; genus Neomonachus; species Neomonachus schauinslandi. Next base: position 91,030,617 of record NC_058404.1, read on the forward strand.
ATATGGACTATTTTTCTAAATCCACATACCTGATTATATAATTTTTTAAAATAATCTGATAGATTACATTATGTTAATGTTTATTAGAAAAAGTCTACATTTGGTGATACGTAGTTTGCTTAGTAGACATTTATAATACATTTGCAAATAAGGTTGTTATATGTTTGCTTATTTAAGCTCTATAAAGTACATAATTTTGGTATTAATTTGGTACTAATTTTGATGTCTCATCAAAATGAACTAGGTATATGCTTCTTCTTTCTACCCTGGCTTCTAAAAATCCGAAATAAAGTAGGAATTTTATGTTCCATGAGGTTTTGATAAGAGTGTTTCTTAAACCACCTTGACCTGGTATCTTTAGGTAGAGATTTTTTACTATTAATTCTATGATTTTAGTTTAGACAAGTTTTTCATTTCTTCCTGACTAAATTTGACATAATTTTATTTGAAATTAACAACTATGTTTCAAAATTGACTGGCATATGTTTTTCTTTTACAATGTTCTTTAAAATTTTTTACAAATGTTTTTATCTTTCTTTGACGCCTATGCTGGATTATTAAATTTTTATTTTGTAAATTTCTTCTCTTAATTATTTTATACTTTCTACTTTCCTCATGTTTATTTTATCCTAGTTTCTTATTTGATTTAATGATCTCATTGATTTTCTTAAAAGTATTACAACATAAAGGATACTTCCAAATTTTTTTTTATTTTAATTTTTTAAAGATTTTATTTATTCACTCGAGACACAGGGATCCAGAGAGAGAGAGAGAGAGCACGAGCAGGGGGAGAGGCAGAGAAAGAAGCAGGCTCCCTGCTGAGGCAGGAGCCGGACGTGGGGCTCGATCCCAGGGCCCTGGGATCATTCCCGAGCCAAAGGCAGATGCTTAACCATCTGAGCCACCCAGGCGCCCCAAGGATACTTTCAAACATAGCATCATCTATGTTCTGTAAGAATTGATATTTGATCTTTTCAATTTTGTTTATTCTAAAGTTTTGAACTTTACAATAATTTTCCCAATAAGCTATGATTTTCTTAGAATTTTTAAATCTGTTTTTACAGGTTTCTTTGAATATTTGTCATTTTCTACAGGTGGCCAGATTTGTCTTTATTTTTTCACTAGCTCTTCAAAAGTCACACTGGATATGGTGACTTGCTCACTTCCACTTTCCAATTTGTGAGGCCCCATGGCCTCCCGTCCCATACCCACTGTTGGAAGGCCAAGTTTCTTTCTGACCAAGGTAGGCAGGCACATAGCCCTTATCATAACCTTGGCTCCTAACTCTCTCTTTTGAACTTCCTGTTTATTTTGGAGGCTTTCCTTTTTATTTTTTTATTTTATGGGGTTTCAGATTTTTTAAGAATCTTATATGTGATAATAATTTTTATGGAATACTTTTATTTTATTTTATTTTATTTTATATTTTATTTTATTATTTTTGAGAGAGAGTGGGGGGAGGGGGAGAGGGAGGGGGAGAAAGAGAATCTCAAGCAGACTCCTCACTGAGCATGGAGCACAACGTGGGGCTCAATCTCACAACCCTGAGATCATTACCTGAACCAAAACCAAGAGTCGGCTGCTTAAATGACTGAATCACCCAAGCACTCCTTTATGCAATACTTCTTTGAATTTTGAGAAGAAAGATTTTCTAGCTATCTTTATAGAAATAAACAAGCAAAAAACCCCAAACAAAACAAAACAAAAAAAAAAACCCAAACCTTTCCCAAACTCTTGTATGAAAGTTAATTCTGAAACACAGCATGTATTCCTTAAGTGTATGAAATGAAATATTCCATTCTGCTTTCTTCTTATTGTTACTAGGGAAAAAAAAAAGCCTGCTGTCATCTAATCATCACGAGTGTAGAAAATCTGTCTTTTTCCTCTGGTACCTTTTAAGAATTTTATTTTTATTTTACAATTTTATTTATTATCAAGCACCTACTTATGGATTTTTTTTAATCTTCTTCAAAAATCAAGTTTTCATCTTGAAGATTTATTTATTTCTTAATTCTGAAAAGTTTTAGCCATTATGCCTTTATATATTGCAAGTCTAGGTTCATCACTGAGCTGGTATGAGTCTCTTGTTCTCTGTGACATATATTTATTCTCCTTATCTTCCTTTGAACCATTTGCCTATTCTGAATCAGGTTCTAAGCCCATAGGCTTGCACTTTCTGGACTACTTACATTATTAGTTATCTTATTTCAAAAGTTGTCTGTTTTATACTTCTTAGCTTGTCAATTTTTCCTAATTTGTTGTCTTTTATCTTTTATTTTTTATTGCTATTTATCTGAGACAAGGAACTCAATAAATTTATTAAATTGTTTAACTGAAGTCTCCTAGTTTGCATATTTAAGTGGGAGTGGAGAATTTGCATAAAGGATATGCATATTAAGTTTAAAATTAGAATAAATTTATAACAGATATTAGATACACAGATGCTAGGATTCAAATTTAAAAATTATTCACATGTTCAATTATTGTACTGAAAAATGTTTAACAGGAATAGCTGTTAGTATTTGATATTATTAATATAACTAAAAACTTGGCAACCTATTCAACAGTTGATATATAAAACACCTTGATGTACTAGTTACTTAAAAATAAAATATACATTAGTTAAATGTGATCGCTGAGTTCCTATAATTTACTGGAAATTGTGCCAGGTTCTGACAATATAGCAGCGAATAAAACATCCTGGCAAAAGAGTATTACACAAATGAACAGATAAATATATATTAAAAATTATGATAAAAGCTATGGATTTAAAAGAGAGATATGAAGGAGGGGGGACTAAAGAGGCTTGCAATTGGGATAGTCCTTTCAAGACAAATTACATCTGAATCTGGAATGAACATATGAGGGTATGCTTGCTAGTAATGAATGCTGGTGTGTGTTCTAGGCAAAAGAAACCATTGGTTCAAAAGTCCTGAGTTAGAAGATAATTGTTATCTTCTAGAAATTAGCTGAAATATAGAAAGCAATGGAAGAAGTGACAAGACATGAATTTGAGAAGTGAACAGTACCCAGATCCCAAAATGGTTTTAGGCCATGTTTTGAGTTTGGATCATAATTGAATTTCAAAGGAAAGCCATGACACAAATTCAAGAAAATAAATGATTTTATTCACAATATATATTTTCTGATATAATAAATGCTCTTATTTGATGGATGAATAACATCAGCTTATACATGTAATTGTAACAACAACAAATGTATCTACTCACCAGTCATAGTTGTTAGATTTGGGCTTTGCTGCCATCAGCTGGGTCACTAGGATTTGAGCACTGTGGATCCCCTGTTGTTCCCTCACTTCAAACTATTTCTTGCTGTCCTTCTGAAAAATACAATAGGCTAAAATTTCCTGAAGTAAATGGTACATTTCTGTCTAGGACAAGCCCAGTGTGATAGTTAATTTTGTGTGTCAACTTGGCTAGGCCTCAGTGCCCAGTAATGTGGTCAAACATTATTCTGGATTTTCTATGAGACTGTTTTGGGATGCGATTAACATTTAAATCAGTAGACTTCGAGCAAAGCAGTTTGCCCCCCATAATGCGGTTGGGCCTCATGCAATCAACTGGAGCCCTGAACAGAACAAAAGACTGGTATTTCCAGAGCAAGAAAGAATTTTGCCAGCAGACAGGCTTCAGACTTGAGCGGCAACTTTAACTCTTCTGGGTGTCTATCCAGTCCACCCTACAGGCTTTCAACTTGTCAGTCTCCATAATCACATGACCCAATTCCTTGAAATCTCTCTCTCTCTCTCTCTCCATCCTAATGGTCCTGAGAAGGAAAACCGACTGTTTCTGTCTTTCTTTATTGACTCTTTCACTGGTGCTCCTGGCAATACAATACTGTATGTTCTGGTATTAAACTCCCCTGCTTTTATCTCCCGGAAAAAGAGAAATTTTGTAATAGAATCATTTTCCTGTTGTTTGCTTCTTTATTAATTTTAATTTATTCCTTAGAAGATCAACAATGCCTTACTTACCCCACATACGTTGCAAGGAGGCTCTCAGCTGCCAAACTCTACTACATGCCTCTACCTGAAGGCCTTCTCATGCATATATATTATAGTAAGTACTTTAATTTATACTGTCAATATAATGTCATATTGGGGCCATTCCTGAAGACTATGCTCCACTTAACAAAAATGATAATGCTCAGTTTTCAGGACTACTCTTGGTACAACATTTTATTCTTTTCTTTTTAAATTTAATTATAATAATATAATCCTTAAATTATAGGATTTACACCCAAGCTAGGTCTGTTACCAGAAGAAACTTTTATTCAGTATGATATTACTGATATTATATCAGATATTACTCTAGCAAATTCAGTTACATTTACATAGGGATAGTTATTAATTTTTACTTGGGAAATTCATTAAATTAGAGATTTACATTTAAGAGTATTACTTCAATGTTTCTCTTTAATAAAGGACTAAAACTAATTTATTACAATGATCTTTTTAGTTATATGGGCAGATATGAGTTAGTTATATAATTGTTTTCATATTTAACCTGAATGCTTTTTTGGAATATGTAATTCTTATGTTTATTAATTCTACTCTTGTCAATTCTGTAAAATGTCAATTCATTTAAAAATGATTATCTGAATTTCATATTTTATATTTTTACCTATTTATTTAATGACTGACATCTTGCCTTCTTCCAAAATGGACAGAAGACAGCTTAAAATACAGCAGTGAAAACTGCTAGTCATGATAAAAGGAAAAGAAATGGTAAAATAAAATGAAGCAACCCTGAGTTTAGTAAGTGAGCCCAAGTTCCATTCTAGGGTTTGACCATACATCTGTGCCTCAGAGCAAAAATAAAAACAAATTTCTTCATTTTACAAGAACAATAAATTCTGTTGCTAAAAAGAAAAGGCTCAATTCTCACACATTGAAATTGAGTCATTATGGAAATACCCAAGTATAAATAATGGTTTCTTCTGTAATTTAACTTAAGAAATGTGAAATAAAGTTACAAGACTCATGTAATGTTGATTCTTCCTAGTAGGGTCTTTCTCACTTTTTATATTAACATGGTACAGGGTTCCATAAATTTATAAGTTCTACAAACTTAACCATTGTTTTGGACACTGCTATTATCATCAGCGAATCTGGAGATGAGGGGTGTGTGTGTATGAGTGTATGTGTATTTTGAGTGTACTCATGAATTATTCAAATAGTTCTCAGATTCATTAGAATTCATGAGCTTATTCTTAATATCACTTGACAAAGTTTTGTAATATTTTCACTACATTTTTGAAAATCTAATATCCAGTAATAACAAATAACTTGAGATACAGATATTTTTTATCTAATAATTACAATTAGTTATCTTAAGCAAATATTATAGAAAGAGGAACCTTTCCTGAGGGATAACTACAAGGACACTCAAGAATGCCATTTTCTGTGAAAGGCATGTCTATGTAGTTAAATATGTTTTTATTCAATAAGTACATATTTAAAAACTTGATTTGGAGGTTTAAGGGGTTATCAATATGGTTTCCACCTTCAAAGAGCTTATAATTAAGAATTAGTACACAGTACAGGAAAAGTAGCATTGGACACAAAACATGAAGGATGCATGAAAACTTAGCAAAGGCGCATAGAAGGGAATAAAGTCAGCTCCACATAGGCAGTATTTATCTGTTCTATTTATTCCTACGTACAGTGCCTGGAGCAGTGCAGAAGAGCAGTTGGTGCTCCACCAATATCCACTAATATCCATAACTGGAATAAAAACATTTCAAGAAAAGGTCTTTGCGAGCATAGGAAACAACAAAAATTGTTTGTATATGATTTTCACATTTTAATATTTAAAAAAATCCAATTCTTCCAGTCTATAATTTTCTGGAAAAATATAATTGTACTGAAGATGTCAACTAACTTCTCTTTTATTCAATATTTTTTATATATTCTTTACATGGTAATTGTCTTTTGAGGAGTGCATGAGAAATAGTTTATACATGAAACAATTGGTAAAGCAGAAAAGAGTAATGGAGATCACAATGGAAATTTTGCAAACTGTGTATCCTCTTTATTTAGCTTTAACTCTCCCACTTTTTCTATGAGGTCAGTATGTAGCACATCTGTTTTGTTGTTGAACAAATTATTTCTTATACAGGATTCACAGATATATTGGAGACTCAAAAACCTATACTTTCATTTCCAGTTGAAAATGTCATCTGGCTAGCAGTCCTTGAAATAGCCTCCTCCACTTTTTCTCTAAAGTTGTTAGGAAGAGACTTTAAAAAGATGAAATTGCACAACACTGTGAACTGGGACTCACTGTCAACTTATTGTCAGAATATGAGAGGAATTTCCATTAACTACAAGGCCAACGAGAGTGGATTAAATATACAATCAGTATGATGCTGCTAGTGTGTCTGCCTGCCAGAAAGTAGATAGAAAGACCTTTATTTCTTCCCTCTTTCTCTAATCCCTGGATCAGAAACAAAATCTCAACCAAGCAGAAAACTGAATAGCCATCCTTCTACTGACTGCATGCTAAATTTTAGGCAGTGTTACAGTTTCCCATGCCCCCCACCCTGACCCCTAAAACTGTCTTATTTTTTATTCACTTAAGATATTATAATTTCAAAAAAAATACACAAATGAAAAATTGAGATAAGGGAAGGAAAAGAATTACTGGAAATGACTTGAAAGCTGAGACTGACTCTTATGACTGGAGCACTAATTGAGGAGGGGAAACAAGATAAGCTCTTTTTTTTTTTTTTTTAAAGAGAAGAATTTTTTTTTTTTTTAGATTTTATTTATTTATTTATTTGAGAGAGAGAGAGAAACAGCACGAGAGGGGAGAGGGTCAGAGGGAGAAGCAGGCTCCCCGCTGAGCTGGGAGCCCTATGTGGGACTCGATCCCGGGACTCCGGGACCATGACCTGAGCCGAAGGCAGTCGCCCAACCAACTGAGCCACCCAGGTGCCCAAGATAAGCTCTTATCAAGGCTTTTCTTTGTATTTATTCTCCATCAGTTATGAGTGTCCTACACATTCCAGGTAGATGGGAGAGGACCCATGTCAATGGATGACAACACTCAGTAGATAAATAGCAGATAAATATTGGAAATTGGGTTAGGAATTGGGCATACTATGATCTGTAGGTTTATGCGATTATCCATCAAAGTTAACTGGATTTGGATACCCACCTCCCTTTCAACAATAGGTAAACAGGAATAACAATATTAATAACAATATCAATGTAAGGTGTCCCTCCCCTCCACATACACCCTGAGTCGTTCAATTTCCTATTATGGTGTGTCATTGTCTTCATAGTGCCTATTACCTCTGAACTATGACTTCTTATTTATCCCTCTGCTAGTTGTGGTTTTGCTGACTAGATTACATGCTCAGTGAGCACAGGATTCTTCTCTGTTTCATTCACTGTTCTATTCTCTGCACTTACTGGAATGCCTGAGACCTATCAGGTGCTTGACAAATATTTACAAAATTAAATAGTGAAAGAGAATGAATGAATTCTGAAAATTTAGAGCAAGACCCTCATTGATATGATGTACTCTAAGAATAGAAAACACCATTTTAGACAGTGTAGTATCCATGATAGGATACAAAAAGTACTGACATCTACTAAATGGGAACGAGAAGCCTAGAATACCTGGTTAAAAAGCCAAAAACATAAGTTAAAAAGGAGATCGAGGGGAGAAGATCGAGAGAAAGACAGATGCATTGACACATGTAATTATCTCCTACAGAGCCTTAGATCATGAAATAAACTTACACATTTCAACATTTCCTTGGATTTCTAGGATCTTTTCTATCTGTGCTCAAATGATTTAGTCAGGCACTAATACCATACAGGCTTTAAAATAGAAGGCTATTATTCATAAAGACTATCAGAATATGGGAAAAATGACATAAGAGACTCTACTTCCTTAAAATTTGATCCTAATGCTAGTTACTTCATGCAGACACACATCTGAAAGGATGCAATTGATCTTGTGTCTCTGAGGCAGAGACAGCGATGCTTCCGATGTATCTTCGGAATGAATGTAGATCAGGGGCCTCTTGCTGGACCCTGAAGGGCTTTTTGTATGGAAAAGGCAAAGCCTCAGGGTCATTAGAGAACTTCTAACAAAATTATTTAGTGTGTTTGTCTAGGCACTGAAATTTATATTTTGGATGATTTTATTTTCAGTATGTTTGTCTTAAATGAGACATAAAAATTGTTTTGCATCAGACATACTGTAGCATTTGTATGCCATAATTATATGAAACATGGTATGCTTACAGCTAAGAGATCTTATATGAATTAATATAAAAACTTTAGTAAAAAGATGGAATGTGTATCTGTGGTAAGGTATATCAAGAAATGTGAAGACTTGGGGCCCATGGGTGGCTCAGTGGGTTGAGCTTCTGACCCTTGGTTTTGGCTCAGGTGGTGATCTCAGGATCCTGGGATCAAGCCCAGGTCGGCTCTGCACTCAGTGCAGAGTCTGCTTGTCCCTCTCCCTGTCCCCACTTTCACACTCTCTCTCTTCTCAAATAAATAAATTAATTAAATTTAAAAAAGAAATATGAAGAGTTAAAAATTTTATATCCTATTTCAATTAGCAGCAAAATGTTCATATTGGATATAGTTACAGTACAATGTTATGATGTGGAAAAACACATCAACGACGCTGGTAACTCACTTGGGATTCTTTACCAAAGAATGATGAGAAAAGATATAAAGAGATGAAAAAACATGGAAAGAACAAAATATAACCGAGGACAGAGAATAGAGCTCCAGTATAAGAATGAAAAGTGTTCTTGACAGAAACCTGAAAAGTTTTAGGAAAATTATTACACAAAACATAGCTATAAACTTACTGATTTGAAAATGATGTATAAGTATTTAAGTTGAAAGTCATACTCTATTCAACATCAAAATCAATGAGAGTGCAATTGATAAGAGGCACCTCCTATTTACATTTTTGTTGGCTCATGTCTTTGTCAACTGGGGACAATAAAAATGCTAAAAGCAAAGTAATCAATGCTTGCAAAGTTTTGAGAGTAGAGGATCATGTCCTCTATATTTTATATCTTAGAAATTTAATTGTCATGTATATTGACAGACACATACAAACAACTCAGAAAATACCCTACTCAATTTCTCTTATTCTTTAAAGCAAGCATACATACAAACAAAATCACCAGGGTTCTTAGAAAAAATGTAAAATGCACAAATCAAATCTGGATAGTTTAAGCAGCAAATTGGTTTATTAAATGATATTAGGTAAGTTTCAGAACTGCTCAGAAGTTAAGAGAAATCAATGCTTTACTACACTTGCTGGGCTGCTAACGTTGATGTAGTCCCTCTACTGCAATCAGGCTTGCTATTACTGAGAACTTGTGGTCACGGCAACTATGTCTGCCACCATTGAGGGCTGATATTTTCTCCTCACCATACCAGTAGAAATTAATGCCTGAGAAAGCCTATTTCATCACAATGCTCATTTCTGAATTCAAATCTTATGGCAGTACCCTCTGAGTGGAAAATTAAGTCATATACACATGACTGCACTATATAGGAGAATGGGTACTTAGCTCTCATTTTCTGTAGAAGGAACATGTAAGATTCAATATATAGGAATGCCTCTAGGGCGCCTGGGTGGCTCAGTTGGTTAAGCGACTGCCTTCGGCTCAGGTCATGATCCTGGACTCCCGGGATTGAGTCCCACATCGGGCTTCCTGCTCATCAGGGAGTCTGCTTCTCCCTCTGACCATCCCCCCTCTCATGAGCTCTCTCTCTCTCAAATAAATAAATAAAATCTTAAAAAAAAAAAAAAAGGAATGCCTCTAAATAAAAAAAAAAAATTCAAAATATGAAGACAGTCACGAATATGGAAAATACGTATGACAACAATACAAATAACAAAATAACACAGCAAGCCAATCAACCTACCAGCCAACAACTGAGAGCCAATAAACAAGATTTACTCCTGTTGATAGAGGCATGAAGCATTAACATCTCAAGAACAGGCAAGTCATGGTACAATACAACCCTACCTTTCCAGTTAAACTATAAACTTGGGAATCCTGAAGCTCCATATATTCTCAATATGGGTTGTGACACAGGAAACAGACGTGAGACCTGCTCCCAGAGCCATTCCTTTTCTGTTCAATTTCCTTATAATTAAGAAATGTATGCCTTGCATCACATCTTTCAATCAATAATCCAGGATGCATTTATTCCTATGTTTAGTAACATCTAAAAACGATAGCGAATCTTCTCTAACTTCATAAAAGTGATTAAACTGTTGACTTTTTTGGGAAAATAGTGTTAGAGAAATTATTGAACAAAATATCAAAAGATTCGGGTGTTAGGAGAATTAATGAACAAATGACTTTCTTTCTCTTCTTTTTTTCTTTACTTTCCATTCTTTCTTTTTTTTTCTTTTTTCTTTCTTTCTTTCTTTCTTTTTTTTTCTTTTTTCTTTCTTTCTTTCTTTCTTTCTTTCTTTCTTTCTTTCTTTCTTTC